>NC_056627.2:68330536-68425536 GCF_002870075.4 Lactuca sativa | reverse complement strand
TTCGATTTTTCCATTAAAAAACGAGTGAGTAGGTTTTTGACATAATTCTCTTGGTTGATGAAAATGCCATCAGTTGACTGTTTGATTTGAAGTCCGAGAAAAGTAGTCATCTCCCCAATCATGCTCATTTCAATTTTGCTCTTCATTAGATCTGCAAACTTAACACTTAAAGATTCATCAGTAGAACCGAAAATAATGTCATCAACATATATTTGTACGATTAACAGATGTTTATTAAAGATTTTATGAAAGAGGGTTTGATCAATTGAACCTCTTTTAAAACCTGATTCTTCGAGAAAGGTTGACAACGTGGCATACCAAGCTCGAGGTGCTTGTTTCAAGCCGTAGACAGCTTTCTGCAATTTAAAGCTGTGATCTGGAAATTTGGGATCTTCGAAACCTGGTGGTTGTTGGATGTATACTTCACGATCTATCTCTCCATGTAGGAATGCACATTTAACATCCATTTGGAATACTTTGAAATTCTTATGTGCAGCATAGGCAAGAAAGATGCGAATTGCTTCAATTCGGGCAACTGGAGCATATGTTTCATCGTAGTCGATTCCCTCTTGTTGTGAATATCCTTTGACTACAAGACGTGCCTTGTTTCGACAAATGACTCCTTGATCGTCAGTCTTGTTTCTGTATACCCATCTTGAACCTATAACAGTAACATCGGGTGGAGTAGGAACAAGATTCCATACGTTGTTTCTTTCAAATTCTGCTAGCTCTTCTTGCATAGCTTTTACCCAATCTGGATCTTTTATAGCAGAATGTATGGTTTTGGGTTCAGTCGTGGATAAGAAGGCTCCAAATAAACATTCATTTGTGGATGCGCCTCTAGTCTGAATGCCTATGTTGGGATCTCCGATGATTTGGTCTGTTGGATGATTTCTGGTCCACTTTATTAAGCGATTCTCTTCCGCTATAATAATTGGAGTTTCAGTATCCCATTGTTCTTCTCCGGGCGTTTCATCTTGGAATAGGTTTGAAGGTTCCCCCATAAATGATGCATCGGGATTGTTTTGGCTATTTGGGGATGGGGTGTTTAAAGGAGGATTTGGTGTTTGTTCCAAAGAGGAAGTATGTGTTGGTGGTTCCCCCTCGAATTGATTTGCATCATTTTGGTTTGTTTGTGGAATTACTTCACTGGGTGTTCCTGTAGGGTCAATTAAAGTAGTTAGAAGTTCAGAATTGTAAGCGGTTTTTGGTTGTTCAAAAAGCAAATCAAGATCGATTTCAATGTCTATGTCAGGAGAAGGTGTTTGTTGAATTGGATTTTGAAAAATATTTTCAATCATTTGTGAACCAAAATGTTCACGATCCAATTTCCTAACATAAAATTCATCGAAATGAACATCGGTACTTTCTTCAATTACTCTAGTACGTTTATTCAGTACTCGATAAGCAGCTGAAGAAAAAGAGTAACCAAGGAAAATTCCTTCGTCCGACCTTGATTCAAATTTTGAAAGGTGATCTTTATTATTCTTTACGAAGCATCGACAACCGAAAATATGAAAAAATTTGATGTTTGGTTTTCGGTTGTTAATGACTTCATATGGTGTTTTATGAAGATGTTTATGGATTAAGGAACGATTTTGAGTATAGCAAGCTGTGGCTATTGCTTCTGCCCAGAAGTATTGTGGCAGATCAGCGAAGATAAGCATTGATCTTGCAGCTTCACATAGAGTTTGGTTCCTTCTTTCGACAACACCGTTCTGTTGTGGAGTGTATGGGGCTGAGAAGTTATGTTCAATTCCTTTGTCTTTGAGAAATGAATCTAGAGTATTGTTTTTGAACTCTAAACCATTATCACTTCGGATTCTTCGAACAGGTCGTTTCAGCTTCAGCTCGATTTGTTTGATGAAGTTGATCATCTCTTCAGGTGCTTCTGATTTTAGTCTTAAGAAAAAGACCCAAGTAAAGCGCGAGAAACCATCAACGACAACAAGAATGTACTTCTTCCCTTGTATGGTTTGGGTTTTGGCAGGGCCACAAAGGTCTATGTGCAACAACTCTAGTGGTTCGGACACACTAGATTCTGAGATGCTTTTGTGAGTGGATTTGGAAAGTTTTCCTTTTTCACATGCAGCACAAAGAGTTTCGTTATCAAGCTTCAGAAGTGGTAGCCCTCGAACAAGATCATCGCCGATTAATTTGTTGATGTAACCAAAGTTTAGATGGGAAAGGCGGCGGTGCCATAACCAACTAATATCTGCTGGGGCTTTAGATAACAAACAGATATCGGGTTTACCATAGATAAGATCCATGTCAAGTGGATACATATTTCCGGCACGGTCAGAATCAACTATAACATCTTTGGTTTTGGCGTCCATGATCAAGCTTCGTTGTTTGGTGAAAAGAACTTCAAGATTGTTATCACACAGTTGAGAAACACTGATGAGGTAGTGTTTCAGGTCATCGACGAAGGCAACTTTCTTTTTGGTAAAATTACCATTTGTTATGTTTCCATAACCTTTGATTTTTGCTTTCATGTTGTTGCCGAAGGTAACATCTTGATTGGTTTGTATAGGTTTGAAGTCACGTAAGTAGTTCCGGTTTCCTGTCATATGCTTGGAGCAGCCACTATCAATATACCATGAATCATCATTGGGTTCTCCAGCATTAAGTACCTGCAATCAGACAAAAAGTTTAGGTACCCAAATCTGAATGGGTCCTGGTTTGTCAGTTGTTATTTTGGGTGCTTTTCTTAATGAATTTCTTTTATCATTTGACTTCACATTATTGTAATGGTTTGGTTTATAACGATGGAATGGTTGAGGTTTGATTTGATCTATCAATTTTACCCAAAATGCGATTTGTTTTTGAAAACCTGTGGGTTGATAAGATCTGTGATTTGGTGAAAGATATCCTAGATGTGAAGGTTTGTTTGAAAAGTTTTCTTCATATCTGGGATGTGATGGGCGATTTTGAAAGGCTTTTTGATGATGATGGTTTGAAACTTTCTGATGTGATGGTTTTTGAAAGTTCCTTGAATGATTAAAAGTAATATCTTGAAAGCAGTTTTCAAAAGGTTTTTGAAAAGATTTTGGTTTTTGTTTGGAAACCTGTTTATGAGGTATGACGTATGGTTTAACTGGTTTCTTTGGTTGTTTTTCAAAAATGTTTGGCTTGATTAGTGGGGTTTTGGTGACTTCAATGGATTTTTTGCTTGTTTGTTGTTTCTTGGAGTATTTTTGTCCCAGACTAGTTTTTCCAACAATTGATGAAGTCATTGTAGGAAAAGCAGTTGGTATAGAAGTACTACCATCCTCATAAGAGGAATTTTCTCCATTCAAAAAGTTTTTGAGTTTAGTGGTTCCATCGGTATGTTTGATTTGGTGAGTTAAAGAACTTGCAAAGTCTGTTTCAGAATTTACAACTCTTTTGAAAGACTTTTTGGAAACACTGAAAGCAGTATCATCTGGACTACAGTTGATAACTGTTTCTTCATCTGAATCTTCCTCATTAACAGATGTGAAAAGATTAGGTAGAGTAGATTCAGAGTTTTCACAATTCGTCATGTTTTCCTGTTTTGCTTGTTCAATTTCAAAGGATTCTCTTCCAATTCCTAGTCTATAATTCGTATCAATTTTGCCAGTTCCTAAGGAGTTTGCCTTGGTGAAAATATCATCACTTAGTTTTCTGGCAACTTTGATTGAATCCATATTCCATATCAGTCTTTTATTCTCGGTTTCAAGAGAATTGATTTGTTTTAAAGAATCAGTCAATTTTTCATTTAAAACATTGTATTTGTCAGTTGATTCTTGAAAGTCTTGTTTCAACTGAAGGATTTCCATTTCTAAAACATCTTTTATTTCAGAAGAAATGACTGACTGATTTTTTAGTTCCAAATCCCTTTTTTGAATTAGGGTCTGATTTAATTGTTCCAAGACGTGATTATAATCTTCTGATTTTCTTTCAACGTCTCTTTCCAATTTGCTTTTCGTTCTTGTTGATTCTCCAAATTTGAGTTGCAAGGTTTGTAACTCAGATTTGCAAATATCATAATTGACCATTGTGTCATGATATGTTTTGAGATCAACTTCCAGACTAGTCTCAATTTTGGTTATGTGGGACTCAAAAATCGTTTTGGAAAAACCAAGTTCAGAGATCATAGACCATACCTGTTCTATGACGTTTGGAGCTCTTGAAGGTATTTCAACACCAGCAACGAAGCAGAAGTTTGATTGTGTTGGTTCGTGTTCAGCTTCGTCATCAGAAGTTGGCCAGTATTCCACACTTGGTTCATGGATTGCCATCAATGCTCTTTGCTTTTCTTGGTTTTCCAGTTTCTTCAATTCATCGACTCTTTGAGCATAGTATGCCGAGTCTTTGATTTTGGTTTTGTTTTTGGCTCGACATTCTCTGGCATAGTGATTTGTTCCTTTGCAGTTTTGACAAATGATCACTTCTTCATCACTATCATCCTTTTGACTTTTAATAGGAAGTCTTTCAGGTGTTTGACTTTGGGTTTGTTGGGAAGGTTGAGAATGGTTTTGTTGGAATCCAAAATTTTGGTTATTTTGAAAACCATTGTTTTGATTGTTGTAACCTTGATTTTGGAAACCTCTGTTTTGATTTTGAAAACTGTTGTTTGGATTGTGATTATGACCTGAGTTGGGATCGTTTTGAAATCCCTGGTTTTGAAAACCTTGGTTTGAGTTATTTTGGAAAGAAGGTCTTTAAGAATTTTGTCCAAAGTAAGGTCTAGGTTGAAAACCTGAGTTGTTTTGACCAAAAGATGGTCTTGGTTGAAAACTTGAGTTATTTTGTCCAAAAGATGGTCTTGGTTGAAAACTTGAGTTATTTTGTCCAAAAGATGGTCTTGGTTGAAAATTTGGTCTAAAATTTGATTGACCGTGATTTGGGATAAATCTCTGGAGATTTGTGTTTGCAACCAACGCACACAGTTGTTGATAATCTGCTTCATCATTTGAATCAGACTGGAAGGCTTGGTTTGAAAAGATGTAGTCTGATTAAAATGATTAAAGTTTTGATCATTGAAAGGTGTTTGGTTTTGAGAAGTTGTGGACACAAGTGCAAGTGGTCCTCCAAAAGCTGCAGTGGTTGGTGGGTCAATCGAGGATTCATACGATTGAAGTTCTCCATACAAGTTGTACAAAGTTTCAGTATGAATAGCTGGATTTCCCTGAATAATGAGTTTAACCATTTTCCAGCTTTCGAAAAGATTGTTTAAAAACTTGAGATTTATCTCGTGTTGTGTCTTTTTGATACCCAAATTGTTCATTTTAACCATAATCAAATTGAACCTATCATGAGCATCATGGATGGTTTCTGATGAAAGCATTTTGAAATTATCAAATTCATTCAAAACAGATGTTCTTTTGTTTCCGATGATTCTTTTATTTCCACAAAAATGATTTTTCAAATTCTCCCAAATTTGATTTGCGGTTAACAGTATAATGTCATCCATTTGACTTAGAATACTGTGAGGTATTCCAGAAACAAGTTCCTTTTTGGCTTGGAGTTCCAACTTTTTTGTAATTTCAACTTGAGTGGCTTGATTTGTAGCAAGAGTAGCCATATTTTCTGGAGTAACATATGTTCCTTCTACACACTTCCAGACATCTTCATTTATAGCATTAAGATGAAGATTCATACGGCCAACCCACGAATTATACTCTTCAGGAATAAGTATGGGTGCCCGTGAACCAGATCCTAAGCTATTTGCAATGGAGACAGAGTTCATGTTGGAGTAATTTGCCAAAGACATTTTTTTTGAAAGGATTTTGAACAAGTGATATTAAAATGAAATTTTTAAAGAAAAGCTTATGGAAGGTTTATAAACGCTATAACCAAAAGTTTTTCGACAAAAATTTCAAGGTAAATCACACAAGCTCTGATACCAATTGTTGGATATTATTCCTTTTATATATCAGCTCAGATACCGATGGTTGGAAATATAAAAATCTGACCACTACAACAAAAGGCTCGGTTACCAGTTACTGTGTGATAGATATATAAGTTTAAGATATAAGATGTAAATATATATAAAGAATAATAATTGCGGAATAAGTATAAATATAAAAGCTATAAATGACTGAAAGCTATAATAATATAAATGACTGTATTTAAATGACGTAAAGCTATAAATAATATAAAGGACTGTATTTAAATGACATAAAGCTATAATAAAGTATATAAGTATATAAATATATATCAAGTAGGTTCGTCAATAAATTGACTGAACTGGACTGATGGAACGACTGGTCGATATTTGTTATTTGAATGGACTGGTCGATATTGGGACTCTTGGAGCGACTGGTCGATATTTGTTCAATGATCAATCCGGCATTTGATAAGTAGTAAAAAGTTCATTTTCATGTAAATGGGTTGTTTACAAAACAGTGCAAAGTACACGAGTCATGTATTTGTATACGGGTATCGGGTGTTTTTAGGAGATTTGATGAGGTTGGAGTGGGTATTTGGAGGGTGGTAGGAAGTGTAATAATGTTGCAGTTTTGGTGGTGTAAGGTAGCAAAGATGGTGATATTGAAAGAGCTTTGGGTGGTGATGAATGTATATTTTCGTAGTAAATCTCTCTGGATAGCCGATTCTCTCTCGCGTCTCTTTGGGGTTTCCCTTGGTCAAAATCGTCCACGAAAATTTCTAGATGTAGGTAAGGTGCTGAAAAATTGATGGTGAAAATCTCCCTAGTAGTATTTTCGCTGTGTTGTGCTCGGTTTTTTGTTTTCTAACATGAAGATTGTGAACTTGGAAACAGAAATCTCTTTGGATAGCCAATTCTCTCTCGCGTCTCTTTGGGGTTTCCCATGGTCAAAATCGTCCACGAAAATTTCTAGGTGTAGGTAAGGTCCTGAAGAATTCATGGTGAAAATCTCCCTAGTCTTTTTGTGCTTGTACTGAGCCCAGTTTTCTTCGTTTCTGACTTGAAGATTCTAATGTCGAAAAACAGAAAGGTGGTGATGGTTGTGGTTATTTCGAAGGGTTTTTGGAGGAGGTTTAAGGAGGGTTTTTGGAGGGTGTTTGGAGAGTATTTTGAGGTTGTTTGGAAGGTATTTGGAGGTTGTTTTAGTTGTTCTTGAAGGTTGAAGTTGCAAAAGTTGTTCTTGAAGATTGAAGTTGCAAGAGTTGTTCTTGAAGGTTGAAGTTGCAAAAGTTGTTCTTGAAGATTGAAGTTGCAAGAGTTGTTCTTGAAGAGGGAGGTGGTATTCTTGGTTGGGAGAGTTTTTTTTTGTGTATGGAGATGTAGCTGGAGGTATTACAAAAAAAAGAACACACACTTTCAAACCATATACATGCACACGTATATATGGTGAAGCAAAAGAAAAATATCTAAGGTACTTTAACTTTGAGTTGGTTAGAAGATGTAGTTGTGATATCCAAGTGCTAGTAGGTGTAGGAAGGGCAAGTGGTACTAGGAGTAGGATACGTGAGTTTCTTCTTCCCTTTCTTGACTTTTCCACATACAAATATAATATATATATATATATATATATATATATATATATATATATATATATATATATATATATATATATATATATATATATATATATATATATATATATTTGGAAGTATTACAAACAACAAATGAATACATACTACATACTAACGTATACATATATACATATGAAACAAATATCTAGGACTAGTGCACTTGAGTTTTTGGTTTAAAGTAATGGATGGTATTTCAAGTTGTGGTAGAGACTAGTAGCAAAAAAACGTGAGAATGGGTTGGCTATTTTAATTTCCTTGACTTTTCTTTGTTTGTTGACTCTTCCATATATATATATATATATATATATATATATATATATATATATATATATATATATATATATATATATATATATATATATATATATATATATATATATATATATAGTTGAAAGTGTTCAGTCGCACATCTAGATTTTCTTGTCTATACGTTTTCTGTCATTCACCTATTTTCGTATTTTCCGTTTGGTCACGACTTCATGTAACCTGAAATAACTGATAATATTTGTTAGATAACACAAAAATAGTTCATTTTGTTTCAGTGATGGTCACATATAAAAACGTTTTCAACACAACCAATTACCTTTCTATAAATTATCATAGGGATAATTTGAAGATATCAAACATTATTCCTATTACAAGGAATCACACAAGAGTCAGTTCATTCATGAGTCCACACCAGTACATTACCTGATACATGAGTACATATACATATGCTTACCTGATACATGAACATGTTTACATATACTTACCTGATACATGAACACACTTACATGAATACCACACATGAACACTGTTACATAGATATATTATCCTGTATTCACTTACCTGGATACTTGTATCTCAACTTGTGTGGATGATTTATTAGTATTTTCTGTATAAATTATCTTTCCTATCCCGGTTCAATGGGATATCTCTGCGGGACTAACCATTCCGAACCCCGCTGATTAGCACCAGTGGCCGATGACCATCTACGGAGGTCTATGGTTACTATTTATATTAGGTAGATCCATATCTAGGCGGGGCTAACCATTCCGAATCCCATCTGATTAACACCGGTGGTCGATGACCATCTATGGAGGTCTATAGTTACTAGTTAAATTAGGTAGATCGATATCGGGACTAACCTTTCCACCCACCAACTGCTGCTACCGAGGACAATTGGACAATCTTCGGATGTTCATTAGGTTATACCTTTCGCTTCGGCGATGTCGTGCTAGTCCTCGTAATCCAGGGATAACACTTACATGATTATACTTTTTCCTGTTTACTTTATATTGTGATACTTTCAAATAAACGATGAGTTAGACTAAGTACTTTAGTACTAGTCAATAAAAAGGAAAAACTATCATTTTACTTACAGCACATTTAAGTCTTGGTAGAAGACTATCATATCATTTTCCTATTTTACTTTATTTTGTGATATATTCAAATAAGCAAAGAGTTAGACTAAGTACTTTTAGTAGTAGCCAATAGAAAGGAAAAACTATCACTTTACTTACAGAATATTTAGGTCTTGGTAGAAGACTATCATATCATTTTTCCTATTTTACTTTATTACGTGATATATTCACATAAACGATGAGTTAGACTAAGTACTTTTAGTACTAGCCAATAGAAAGGAAAAACTATCATTTTACTTACAAAACATTCGGGTCTTGGTAGAAGGCTACATTTTATAATAATAGAAAATAAGGGATTTTCTAGGGCTTTTCATACTTATATCAATATTTTTATTTAAAGGTTTACATGACTTTTAAAATAGCTTTTCAAAGCAAGACAATGACACCTAAATACTTATGAATTCACCAGCTTTAAAGCTGATACTCGCTTTCAAAATAACTTGTATTCTCAGGTCATCAGTTAGACAGGTGCGATGGCCAGGTTTTTGAGAAGATGGAGCACAAACAAGACTCGCCTTATTTTGATTATTCAATTTACTGTAGTACATTATGAAAGAACACACATGTATTAAAACTTTACTTTTAATGCAATGGATGATGTTGTTGCTTGTTTACTACTTTACACTGTTATGATACTTCACATAACGTCCTCCACCCCGGAACGTTTCCGCCGTTCTTGGTTTTGGGGTGTGACAATACGCGCAACGTACTCTCCAGTATGCCCATCGTACTCATTTTCTACAAATTCCTTTCATGGGCTAGTTTTGACAACTAGGAAAAGAAGAGTGGTTAAATAGTTATAGCTGATTTCTAGATGTTATAGTTGTGGTTTAGGGTAGAAGCTTTATTTGACAATTTATGTGATTCTCTTTGTGTATAACTTGCATGCATAAGGAAACTTACTTTTATTAATCTGAGTTTATGGTTTGGTGAGGGTTGAGAATCCTAGAGCGGTCATGATTTGTGATTGGATTATTTTGTGATATCCGCTACGGCCTTGAGGAAGGTACATTTAGGTGTAGAAGGTAGCATTGGGCTCATACTACTGAAAGCACATGACCTGTAGACGAATAAATGACATATATGATAGTTCTTCGAAGTACGGTGAAGAGGAATCTCTTTTTAATTCCTTATCCTTGCTTTTTGTGATATTTTTAGTTGAGGATGGTGATGATCACGCGAGGTTTAGTTTTAGGATCAGGATCAGGTTTAGGCTCGGGTGCAAAGCCCATTGATGAGAGGTTGCGCGATCTTACTATAGTCACGGTTACGCGTGGCATCCTTGACGCTACCGCGGTGATTTTCGGTACCATCAAGGAGGGAATCATGGAGATTATGGAGGAGTGACTCAGGTCTTTCTGAGCCGAGATTGTTGCAGGCCAGATTAGGGCCTGAGCCTCCTCGTTCATGGCGTTTAAGGCATGTGGAGCGCCTGAGTTCTTCGGGGTCAGAGATCCCATCACTAGTCAACGCTGGTGTGGCAGACATGGAGAATGCCAAGCACATGAGCCTTTTCCTTGAGATGGAAAACGTGGGATTTCCATCGTGTATGTTGAGGGATCGAGCACGAGATTGGTGGGAGGAGGTAACCCATGAGGTAGGATCCGCAAGTGTGGCTGAGATGTTTTAGGAGGAGTTGGTGGGTGGAGGTGACCCACGAGGTAGGATCCGCAAGAAGGGCTTGATTTTTCTTCACTACAACCCGACCGGTCATAAAAGGGTCGATTTTTCGAGATTGGATAGAGGAGGAGGAGGATCGGTGGCGGCGCCTGCACCTTCCAAGATGAGGATTACAGATAGCCACCCGGTCAACATGGAACCTCCTGCAGTGAAGAGTTGCACATTTCAGCTGACTACTGAGGAGGCCCGATCAGCACCTGACATCGTGAGTGGTATGTGATCTATTTCTATGTTGTTTATTTTATTTTTATGCTTATGCTGTTATCATTTTATATAGGGGCATTTTTGGTCAATGGTTTTTCGGCTTAAATTCTTTTTGATTCAGGGGCTACCTGATCGTTTGTATCTCTTGTGCTCAGCAAGAAGTTTCATGATGCTTTGAGGACTTTGGATTCCCCACTTGAGGTGGAGATAACGGATGACCAGACCGTGAGTGCTGCAAGGATATTTCGGAGGAGAGTTCTAAATATGTTCGGGGAGAGGTTTCTATCGATTTTGTTCTAACTCCCTTGTGATGATTGAAAGTGATTGTCATGATGGATTGGTTGGGGCCAAATGGGGCCATAATGGATTAAGAGCATCAGCTGGTGAGAGTTTGAACCCCTAGTGGGGGAGAATTTGTTATTTATACAGAGAGAGCCTTACATGGGCCAGCTCTCTGTTCGGCTGCAAGAGCTAAGAGACTACTTCAACAGGGTTGTTCTGGGTTTTTGGCATATTTTTCAGATATGAGGGTCGAGGACACGCCAGATATGAGCAGGGTAGCGATTGTACGGGATTTTCCTGATGTATTTCTAGAGGAGTTTCCTGGGGTGCCTCCCGAGAGGTAAGTAGAGTTCTGTATTGATTTAGTGCTTGGCGCAGCTCCTATAGCCAAGGCATCGTATCGCCTAGCACCGCCTCAGATGCAGGAGTTGTCTATGCAGCTTCAGGAGCTGCTAGATCAAGAATTCATTCGTACGGGCAGTTCCACGTGGGGAGCACCTATCTTGTTCATGAAAAAGAAGGATGGGTCACACAAGATGTGTATTGATTATCGGAAGTTGAACAAGGTAACAGTGAAGAGCCATTACCGACTTACAAGGATTGATGATTTATTCGATCAGCTTCAGGGTGCATCTTGGTTCTCCAAGATTGATCTTTAGTCGGGGTATAGGGATGAGGATATACCAAAGATGACTTTCAGGACTCGTTATGGTCATTATGAGTTTGTGGTGATGCCATTTGGGCTCACGAATGCTCCAGCAACGTTCTTGGATCTCAAGAACCGAGTTTGCAGACCAATGTTGGATCAGTCTGTGATTGTGTTCATTGATGATATCTTGGTCTATTCGAAGACAAAGGAGCAGCACGAGCAACATTTAAAGGAGGTGTTAGAGACCCTAAGGAGGGAGAGGCTTTATGTCAAATTCTTGAAGTGTGATTTTTGGTTGCATGAGGTGCAGTTTTGGGGGCACATCATCAACCAAGAGCATATTTTGGTGGATCCAACCAAGATTGAGGCGGTAATGCATCGGGAGGTTCCAAAGAACGTATCCAAGATCTAGAGTTTCTTGGGTTTAGCAGGGTACTATCGGAGATTCATTTAGGATTTTCTCCAAGATCATCGTACCTTTTGACCTGTTTGAACAAGAAAAGTGTGACCTTTCGGCGGGGTCCAGATCAGCAATTGGCTTTCAAGAGCTTTAGACAGAGATTATATGATGTCACACCCCCAAACCTGAACGGCGGAAACGTTCGGGGGCGGATGACTTCATGTGGTAACGTAACAAATGAATACATAGTAAAGAAAGCAATACAACCATCATATATATAATTGAATGTTTACATTTGTCAAAAGTTACATGTTCAAAACCAATTATAATATGATGTCAAAAATACGAGATTAAAGTGGCGCCGCAGCATCCCTTCATCAAAAGCATAATGATACCTGAAATTACTGATTCCCTGGGACATACAAGTAATTTTGAAAGAGTAGATCAGCATTTAAGCTGGTGAGTTTCATAAGTATTTAAATGACAATGTTTGTATGAAATGAAATGTTTTGTCTTTGTTTGTTTGTGTTTAGAAAATCCTATATTTTCTACTAGTATAAAAGTAGCCTTCACTCAAGACCAATGTTTGTTTCTAAAAATGTATGTAAGTGTAAAATAACCAATGTGTTTTGAAAACCTTGTAAATCAATGCATTTTTAATACCCCATGTGAGTTTTATAACCATACTATTGACTCGGAATGCCTATACACAACGTTCTTCAGGCGTTGGAATGTTATGATGTATGTCACCCCAAACGGTGGACTGCAGCTAACAGTCAGGGCGCGGGTTGTCAAGCCCGTATAGATCTATACAAAAACACCATGCTCCCCCTCCAAGGGATTCTGGTATATAATACAGGACTTGAAATGTGTACTCGAACGTACATGAAGTTAGTGTCTCACAAAACCGTGGTATAAAAACAGATCTACTTGTTAAAATGTTAAGTTTGTTCTTGTAGACGAAAATGACTTCTTGAATTTCATGTTTCTAGTACATAAGAGTTAGAAATTTGTTCGTAAAACTATACCTATTATAGTTTTCTAACAGTGTGTCTCGTTTGTTTAGAAATACCTAGAAAAGGAATCATTTGTTTTATGAAAGCATAGATTTTTGGTGTAGAGTCTACGATAGACAAGTATAATCTACGAAAAGTTTAGTTTATACATGCATTACAACAAATTTATATTTCAAAAGATAGAATGCTATTTTAACATATGTTATATATATGAAAGTTCCTTAAAAGTTTGTAAATCGCATGTGATTTGGATATATAACAGCATATAAAAGAGTTCTTTATGTAACACACGATAATACTCGTGTGTTTTACTTGTAATCCCCCCTTGAAAGCGTATAAAAGAATTTATAAAATATTTAAAAGGTAAATTAAGGGGTATGAACTCACTTGAAAGTTTGAAGATAGCGAGATGGAAAACCGGGCAGAGTTTCGTCTCGGGAAACAGATTTTCCTCGGGATTCTCGGGAATCTCGGGAGTAAAATCGACCCTCGGGACTTGAGCAAAAAGACCAGAGCTTCGGGTTTGAACGGGCACGGAAAACGAGGCAAGATTGTGAGAGAAAGGAGAGAAATGAGCATTTTTCTCGGAAGCCCTCGCATTCTATTTATCGGAAGGCTGAACTGCCTCGGTACGCGGGGCGTACGCTCGTATGCAGCACGTACGCGTACGTCATGCATGACCGAAGCCTCGACTGCCTCGGCTTTGGATGGGACGGATCGGTGGGGAGGCGGGTCGGATGGGACAGCGGGTCGGACGGGTCGGTTGGACGGGCGGGTCGGACGGGTCGGAAGCCTCGGATAGGGCGACGTGGACGGTCAGAGGCCAAGTCTCTCGGGTACGCAGGGCGTACAGGGGTACGCAGCGCGTACCTCGGATGAGGACGCTGACTCCTCTTCGGATAAGGTCCGAATTTTGAATTAAATAAATATATAATTTATTTAATAAACTTCAAAAATTCATATCTTCTTCATACGAACTCCGTTTTCGATGCTCTTTATATCCACGCGTAGGTGAGACTACGCTTTACAACTTTCGTTTAGACTCCGTCGGCAAATTCCGAAATTATTCTTTTATTATTTATATTAAACTCATCGTGTTTAAGAAATTTCTTTGAAAATTCATAACTTCTTTATCTGATGTCGGTTTTTGCCAGACTTTTTACCGCTGAAATACCATTGTCGAGACCTTCGATTCTCGTTTAGGTCATTCCGGCCAAAAGTCGCTCGATCTCCGATTCGAGTTTTTAGCTGTCTGTTGCTAAGCTGAACTTGGAAAAATCATGGTTTAAAGACATTTAAACATAGAAGGAATTTAAATAGAACTATTTGTTCATTTTATTATGAAAGTAAATTTTATTACTCAAAAGTGGTTACAATACTTGACCCATTTAGGTCATTACAAGGAGTTGAAATATCGGGTTGTCACATCATCCCCCCGTTAGAGAGAATTTCGTCCCAAAATGTAAAGTAGTAAAGATACTAGTGAACATGAAAGAGATAAGGGTACTTTTGTTTCATCTGATCTTCGCGTTCCCATGTGAATTCAGGTCCCCGCTTGGCGTTCCAGCGAACCTTCACGATGGGTATGCGACTTTGTTTTGTTTGTTTGACCTCTCGGTCCATGATTTCTACTGGTTCTTCCACAAAGTTGAGGCTTTCGTTGATCTCGATCTCATCGAGTGGAATAATAAGAGTCTCGTCGGACAGACACTTTTTCAAGTTTGAGACGTGGAAGGTTGGATGGATGTTACTAAGTTCGCGCGGTAGGTTAAGCTTGTAAGCCATAGGGCCGATTCTGGCAAGAATCTCGAAAGGCCCTATGTATCTTGGATTTAGTTTCCCCCGCGTTCCAAAGCGTATTAAACCCTTCCACGGTGAGACCTTTAATAAGACGTGGTCTCCTACCTGGAATTCCAAAGGTTTCCTCCTTTGGTCAACGTAGCTTTTCTGTCGGTATCTAGAGGCTTTCAATCGTTCACGAATCTGAACGATCTTCTCTGTTGTTTCTCGTATGATTTCCGGACCGGTGAGAGCGCTTTCCGGAATTCTTCCTCTAGCTAACTGGGTATCGCCAACTTCAGTCCAGCACAGAGGGGATCTGCACTTTCGACCATAGAGGGCTTCAAATGGAGCAGCCTTTATGCTTGTATGATAACTATTGTTGTATGAAAATTCGACAAGGGGTAAATGGATATCCCATGCCTTTCCAAAGTCAATCACACAGGCTCTCAGCATATCTTCTAAAGTTTGTATCATTCTCTCACTTTGCCCGTCTGTTTGTGGGTGGTAGGTTGTACTCATGTCTAGCCTAGTTCCAAGGGAACTTTGTAGTGACTGCCAGAATCTTGAAGTGAATCTACTATCTCGATCGGAGATAATGGATATCGGAACACCATGCAGTCGCACTACTTCCCTTAAGTAAGTTCTTGTAAGCTTCTCCATTTTGTCAGTCTCCTTGATGGGTAGGAAATGCGCGGATTTGTTCAATCTGTCGACAATGACCCATATGGTATCGAGTCCACTTGTCGTCTTGGGTAACTTGGTTATGAAGTCCATAGTAATCCGCCCCATTTCCATTCTGGTATCTCTGGTTGTTGTAGTAATCCTGATAGTTTCTGATACTCGACCTTAACCTTAGCGCAAGTAAGACATTTACTCATGAAGGTAGCAATTTCTGCTTACATGTTAGGCCACCATTACAGTTTCTTAAGATCCAGATACATTTTATCTGAACCCGGGTGAACGGAATATCTTGAGTTGTGAGCTTCGATCATGACTACGTTTCTGAAACCACCATGTTTGGGGGTCCAGATTCGGTCCATGAGATAGTAGGCTCGGCCACCCTTGACTTCTAGATTCTTTTCCATTCCTCGCAGGGATTCACCCGCCACATTTTCAGGTTGCAAAGCTTCCATTTGTGCCTCCTTAATTTGTGTGGATAAGTGGGAATGGATGGTCATACTCAGAGATTTGACCCTCCGACCAGTGTGTTCTTTTCGACTGAGGGCGTCAGCTACTACGTTGGCCTTGCCAGGATGATAACGAATTTCGCATTCGTAGTCATTTAGTAACTCAACCCATCGTCGTTGTCGCATGTTGAGTTCCTTTTGATCGAAAATGTGTTGAAGGCTCTTGTGATCGGTGAAAATAGTACTCTTTGTTCCGTATAAGTAGTGCCTCCGGATCTTCAGAGCAAATACCACTGCTCCTAACTCAAGATCGTGTGTCGTATAGTTTACTTCGTGTGTCCTAAGCTGTCGGGAGGCATAAGCAATAACCTTCCCTCTCTGCATAAGAACACAACCAAGTCCTTGATTCGACGCATCGCAATACACTACGAAGTCTTCTATTCCTTCGGGGAGGGATAGTATCGGTGCGATGCACAAGGCCTGTTTTAGCGTCTGGAATGCCTTCTCTTGTTTTGCTTCCCAGTCAAAGGCCACGCCTTTCTGGGTTAGTGTAGTAAGAGGTTTCGCAATGCTAGAGAAGTTCTTTATGAATCTGCGATAGTAAGAAATTGACGAATTTCTGTAGGTGTCTTTGGTGACGACCAGTTCTCAATGGCCTTAATTTTGGAGGGGTCCATGTGTATACCTTTCTCGCTAACAACATGGCCTAAAAATTCGACTCTTCGAATCCAAAATTCGCATTTAGAGAACTTCACATAGAGTTTCTCCGTTCGCAGTGTTTCTAGGACTTTTCGTAGGTGCTAACTATGCTCTTCCTCACTTCGAGAGTAGATAAGTATATCATCGATAAAGACGATGACGAACTGATCCAAGTAAGGGCGGCATACCCTATTCATTAGGTCCATAAATACTGCTGGTGCATTGGTTAATCCGAACGGCATCACTACAAATTCGTAGTGTCCATAACAAGTTCGGAAAGTTGTCTTTGGAATGTCCCCCTCTAGAACTCGTAATTGGTGATATCCGGATCGTAGATCTATTTTGGAGAAGTAGTTCGCCCCTTGAAGTTGATCGAATAGGTCGTCAATACGGGGTAGAGGATAGCGGTTCTTGACAGTAACTTTTTTCAGCTCTCTGTAGTCGATGCACATACGGAACGATCCGTCTTTCTTCTTTACAAACAAGACCGGTGCTCCCCAAGGTGAGAAACTTGGTCTTATGAATCCTTTTTGAAGGAGTTCATTAAGTTGACTGGAAAGTTCCTGCATCTCTGCTGGTGCGAGACGATAAGGCGACTTCGATACTGGGGTAGCTCCTGGAACTAAGTCGATTCTGAACTCGACTTGTCGTTGCGGTGGTAATCCTGGTAGTTCTTCTGGAAAGATAACGGGAAAGTCGCGTACTACCGAGATGCCTTTGATGTCCTTCAGTTCTTGACTTGTATCAACGATGTGCGCTAGGAATGCTCAACAATCCTTCCGCAAGCACTTTCGAGCTTGGATGCACGAAATGATGCGAAGGTTTGTACTAGATTTGTCGCTGAAGATAACTAATGTTTCGTTCTTAGGGAGATTAAGACGAACTGCTTTTTCAAAGCACATGATGTCGGCGCGAAGAAGACTTAACCAATCCATGCCGACTATGACGTCGAAACTTTTAATTTGGATTGGCATGAGATTGATTGGGAAAGAATGGCCGTCTAAAGTTAACGTACAGCCCATGTATATGCAGTTAGTGTTTTCGGTTTTTCCATTGGCCATCTCTACAGTGAATGATTTTTCTAACTTGCTAGGTTTAGGTTTAAGTAAATGAATAAAGTTTCGACTCACGAAGCTTCTCTCCGCTCCACTATCGAATAATATGCATGCATATGAATTATCGAGAAGGAACGTACCAGCAACTATAGTTGGGTCAGCTACAGCTTCGTCGTGGCCTATTTCCAAAACTCGTCCCACACCTCCGGTGCCTGCTGCCTTAGTACAGTTCCTCTTGTAGTGGCCCACCTCGCCACAACCGTAGCAAGTCTGCCCTACACCCGCACCGGGAACTTGAGTGATCGGCTTTGTGGGGTCCTTGCAGAAACGGGCTGTGTGTCCCTTCCTGTTGCAGTTGGCGCACTGCATTTCCCGACAAGGTCCATGGTGGTGGTAATTGCATTTAGTGCACTTTGGGAGGTTACCTACATAAGGCTTTGTTAGGTAGGTATTTGTAGGAGTTGTAGTAGGTACAGTGGCAGCATTCACTGAAACCAGTTGTTTCTTTGCGGATTCCTGGGAAGACCCACCCTTCCCTTTATTCCACACTCTCTTCCTGCTATTGTGGTTGTTGTTGTTGTTGTTGTTGTTGTTGTTGTTGTTGTTGTTGTTGTAGTTGTTGTTGTTGTTTCCTTTCTGTGGTTCTGGTACAGAAGTGGTTGAGTTCTGATGACCTCCGTAGTCAATCAGAGATTGTGCCAGTTCCTTAGCACTTTCAAAGGTGTCAGGTTTGGAAGCTAACACGCTTGATCGAAGTTGGGGCGTCAGTCCCCAGATGTACCTTTCTATTTTCTTGCTCTCGAGAGCAATCATATCTGGACAAAGAATTGCCAGCTCGCAGAATCTGTTGGTATAAGTAGCGATGTCGGTACCAACCATTCCGAGAGTCCATAGCTCGTGTTCAAGCTTTTGAATCTCTCCCCGTGGGCAGTATTCTCTCATCTTCATGGCTTTCAGGCTCTCCCAGCTTATGGAGTTTGCCATGATTAGGGTAAGTACTTTAACGTGGCCATTCCACCAAGTTAAAGCTTTATCAATAAGGGTGAAAGTTGCAAATTTGACTTTGTTGTGCTCGGGACAAGAGCAGATTTCAAAGACTGCCTCCGTCCTTTCAATCCACTGTCTCAGGGCCATCACACCACCAGTTCCATAAAACATCCGGGGCTTGGCATTAGTGAAGTCCTTATAGGTACATTCTCGGGGTGGTGTATAACTCTCGCCATGGTTGGATGGGTGTGTGCCAGATCCCAAGCCATTAGTACTCGAGTTATTGATCTGTGACATGGCAGCTGCCACCGCTGTGGTGACTGCTGCTTGGAACATAACAGCATCAAATTGGGGTGGTGGAGGTGGTGGTACAGGTGTTTCCCCACCGTTGTTTCGCCTTAGGTTCCTACGCGGAGGCATCCTTCAACTATAGGTTGAAAAGACAAGGATAAGAATTTCGTAGAATAGAAAATGTATGTGTCTCATGAACTAAATCGCTATAGTTCCACAACAGATGATAGTATGAGTCTTAAAATAGAAGAATGAAAGTTATTTGTAAGACTAAAGGTATGAAACAAGTATTTGGTTTCACAAAGACCTTTCAAGGTTTGAACGAAATACTTAACATAGTAGTAATAGTGTCACTTATATTTATATAAAAGTTGTTACAACGATCATGAAAATTTGACCCCTATAAGGGTCTCCGATTACAAAGTTCGAGAAATTTAAAGACTTTTAGCCGATGTCCTAAGCTATAACAAAATTTGAGTCTTTGACAAGCACTACTTGCAACGTAGGTTACGCTTGGAGCTTGACTCCGCATCTGATTGCTTCGACTCCATTAGACGCCTATCAAAAGCGGCTTGCTGTTCCCTCAGTTCGGCGAGGGCTGCAATCATTTGCGCTTGAAATGCTTCGTTTTGGAGTTGAGCATTGTCTTGTATCTTGTCCAGCCTACGGATGTCAGAAGTGTGAACCTGTACTTCCACGTTGACATCCCGGAGTCGACTAGCTTGAACTCCAGACTGATAGGACTGATTGGCTAACTTACCAACCATTACCGGGAGTGCGCGATCAGCCGAACCTCCGCCACGGACATCATAAAAGTCCCGGCACATGTCGTAGGGAGGGCGTAGGTTTTGCTGTTGACTCCAATGGTGGAGGTGACTTCCCCAGACGGGAGTCGGTCCTTGAAAGTTCCTTACGAAGACGGGAGGTTGAATGGGTGGTGGATCGATAACTTCCGGCTCTGAGTCGGTACCAGAGTCATCACCCACTTCTATGGGTTCCTCGTCTTCTTCGGGATCATCTTCGATCCATCCTCCGTTACCTTGGTTGGGAAAGTAGGGGTCGTCAGGGTGGTGAAATCCAGCCATTTGACTGTACGAGAAATAGGGTTATAAGAATTGAATAAAGTTGGAACATGTAAAACATGTAAGTTAAACTAGTTTAGATAGCAAATACTCCTATAGTATATAAATTCTTGTGTTTGATTCTTGTAATGGTTTGGTAAGGTTTGACTTGTTGCTTACTACGATCATTCCTCAATATACGTTGGTCCAATCTCGGGCAAATATAGTTGATCACGCTATATTTGTCCCAAATCTGATTACATATATAGAGCCTTAATCGTAGTGTCAAGTTGTCTAAATACTTGTTGTATAGTTAGATATCATGAAAATTATTTGTTGTATGCATGTAATTGTACTTAAATGAACTATCAATTTAAGTTAAACGTAACGCTGTTTAAGCGTAAAAAGAAAAATGTTTTGTCAGAGAGTATTAGTCCCTTAAGCATTTATAGTTTGTATATCTTATGTGATTCGATATACTTAGTTCACTATAAACATTGCTCTGATACCAATCTGTCACACCCCCAAACCTGTACGGCGGAAACGTTCGGGGGCGGATGACTTCATGTGGTAACGTAACAAATGAATACATAGTAAAGAAAGCAATACAACCATCATATATGTAATTGAAAGTTTACATTTGTCAAAAGTTACATGTTCAAAACCAATTACAATATGATGTCAAAAATACGAGATTAAACTGGCGCCGCAGCATCCCTTCATCAAAAGCATAATGATACCTGAAATTACTGATTCCCTGGGACATACAAGTAATTTTGAAAGAGTAGATCAGCATTTAAGCTGGTGAGTTTCATAAGTATTTAAATGACAATGTTTGTATGAAATGAAATGTTTTGTCTTTGTTTGTTTGTGTTTAGAAAATCCTATATTTTCTACTAGTATAAAAGTAGCCTTCACTCAAGACCAATGTTTGTTTCTAAAAATGTATGTAAGTGTAAAATAACCAATGTGTTTTGAAAACCTTGTAAATCAATGCATTTTAATACCCCATGTGAGTTTTATAACCATACTATTGACTCGGAATGCCTATACACAACGTTCTTCAGGCGTTGGAATGTTATGACATTTGTCACCCCAAACGGTGGACTGCAGCTAACAGTCAGGGCGCGGGTTGTCAAGCCCGTATAGATCTATACACAAACACCATGCTCCCCCTCCAAGCGATTCTGGTATATAATACAGGACTTGAAATGTGTACTCGAACGTACATGAAGTTAGTGTCTCACAAAACCGTGGTATAAAAACATATCTACTTGTTAAAATGTTACGTTTGTTCTTGTATATGAAAATGACTTCTTGAAATTCATGTTTCTAGTAAATAAGAGTTAGAAAATTGTTCGTAAAACTATACCTATTATAGTTTTCTAACAGTGTGTCTCGTTTGTTTAGAAATACCTAGAAAAGGAATCATTTGTTTTATGAAAGCATAGATTTTTGGTGTAGAGTCTACGATAGACAAGTATAATCTACGAAAAGTTTAGTTTATACATGCATTACAACAAATTTATATTTCAAAAGATAGAATGCTATTTTAACATATGTTATATATATGAAAGTTCCTTAAAAGTTTGTAAATCGCATGTGATTTGGATATATAACAGCATATAAAAGAGTTCTTTATGTAACACACGATAATACTCGTGTGTTTTACTTGTAATCCCCCCCTTGAAAGCATATAAAAGAATTTATAAAATATTTAAAAGGTAAATTAAGGGGTATGAACTCACTTGAAAGTTTGAAGATAGCGAGATGGAAAACCGGGCAGAGTTTCGTCTCGGGAAACGGATTTTCCTCGGGATTCTCAGGAATCTCGGGAGTAAAATCGACCCTCGGGACTTGAGCAAAAAGACAAGAGCTTCGGGTTTGAACGGTCACGGATAACGAGGCAAGATTGTGAGAGAAAGGAGAGAAATGAGCATTTTTCTCGGAAGCCCTCGCATTCTATTTATAGGAAGGCTGAACCGCGTCGGTACGTAGGGCGTACGCTCGTACGCAACGCGTACGCGTACGTCATGCATGACCGGAGCCTCGACTGCCTCGGCTTTGGATGGGACGGATCGGTGGGGAGCCGGGTCGGATGGGACGGCGGGTCGGATGGGACAGCGGGTCGGACGGGTCGGTCGGACGGGCGGGTCGGACGGGTCGGAAGCCTCGGATAGGGCGACGTGGACGATCAGAGGCCAAGTGTCTCGGGTACGCAGGGCGTAAAGGGGTACGCAGCGCGTACCTCGGATGAGGACGCTGACTCCTCTTCGGATAAGGTCCGAATTTTGAATTGAATAAATATATAATTTATTTAATAAACTTCAAAAATTCATATCTTCTTCATACGAACTCCATTTTCGATGGTCTTTATATCCACGCGTAGGTGAAACTACGCTCTACAACTTTTGTTTAGACTCCGTTGGCAAATTCGGAAATATATTTTTATTATTTATATTAAACTCATCGTGTTTAAGGAATTTCTTTGAAAATTCATAACTTCTTTATCTGATGTCGGTTTTTGCCAGACTTTTTACCGCTGAAATACCATTGTCGAGACCTTAGATTCTCGTTTAGGTCATTCCGGCCAAAAGTTGCTCGATCTCCGATTCGAGTTTTTAGTTGTCTGTTGCTAAGCTGAACTTGGAAAAATCATAACTTCGATATATGAAGTCGGATTTGGGCGTTCTTTTTACGTACGATCATGGTTTAAAGACATTTAAACATAGAAGGAATTTAAATAGAACTATTTGTTCATTTTATTATGAAAGTAAATTTTATTACTCAAAAGTGGTTACAATACTTGACCCATTTAGGTCATTACAAGGAGTTGAAATATCGGGTTGTCACATACGAGGCCCCGATTCTAGCATTACCCAAGGGATTGGATGATTTTCTAGTGTATTCCGATGCTTCTATATTGGGATTAGGAGTTGTTCTGATGCAGAGGGGGCATGTGATTGCTTATGCCTCAAGGCAGCTGAAGCCTCATGAGGCGAATTTCCCCACCCATGACCTGGAATTGGGGGCGGTGGTGTTTGCCCTCAATATTTGGACACATTATTTATATGGGTTCTAATGCACCATTTTTATTGATCACAAGATTCTGAAGTGCCTAATGGATCAGCAAAATTTAAATATGCGACAAAGGAGATGGCTAGATGTATTAAAAGATTATGACTGTGAGATTTTCTATCATCCTACGAAGGCCTATGTGGTGGCCGATGCTTTGAGCCATAAGGTGGCGAGTACTCCGATTTCGATATGTTTGCTTGAGTATGACAATGATTTCACCTTTATGGGATATGATTAAGGATGCACAAGTTGAGGGTTTGAAAAAGGAGAACTAGAAGATTGAGCGGATTCGAGGTTAGATTTCGTAGTTTGCTCGGGATAGCCAGGGTTTATTGACTCGGTGTGGTAGAGTTTAAATTCTAACAATTAGGGGAGTAAGACAGAAGATCATGGAAGAGGCACACAAGAGCAAATTTTCTATCCATCCGAGGGCCACAAAAATGTATCGAGACCTGAGGTTGAGTTGTTGGTGGCCCTACGTGAAGCGAGAGGTTTCATGGTTTGTTGATCAATGTTTGACCTGTAGGAAGGTTAAAGCCGAACATCAGAGGCCTCATGAAAACGTTCATCCGCTACCTATTCCCATGTGGAAATGGGAAGAGATCAAAATGGATTTTATCACGAAGTTACCTAGGATGGCACGGGGTGTGGATTCTGTTTCAGTTATTTTGGACAGGTTGACCAAGAGTTCACATTTTATTCTATTTTCCGAGAGTATCTCTACCGAGTAATTAGAAGACGTTTATCTACGGGAGGTGGTGGTCAGGCACGCAGTGCCGGTATCTGTGGTCTCAGACCGCAATGTTAATTTCACCTCTAGATTTTAGAGGAAGTTTCATGAGGAGTTGGATACTCAATTGCATTTCAGCACTGCTTACCACTCCCAGACCGATGGTTAGAGCGAACAGACGATCCAGACGCTCGAGGATATGCTCTGGGCTTGTGTATTAGATTTCGGACGAAGTTGGGATACTTATCTTCCACTAGCATAGTTCTCATATAACAATAGTTATCATGCAAGTATTGACCGACCCCGTTTGAGATGTTGTATGGTCGGAGGTGATGGCCTCCTGTTTCCTGGGGGGAGTTTTGACATCGAGTTATGGGAAGCATTGAGGTGGTGCTTAAGACCACCGAGTTGATTCAGTAGGTGCATGATAGGTTGCGAGTCGCAAACAGCCATAAGAGGTTCAAGCCGGGGCCCTAATTTATTGGTCTGTTCAGGATTTATGCCCGAGTTGGTAGGGTTGCTTATCGAATGGATCTTCCGGATGAGCTGAGTCAGATCCATAACACTTTCCATGTGTCTCATCTTCGAAAGTGTGTATCCAATGACGCTGCGGTTATTTTATTGGATGACATTCAGGTGGATGAGAGTCTAAATTATGTTGAGAAGCCCATAGCAATTTTGGACAGAAAAACAAAAGCTCTGCAGAATAAAGAAGTGAAGTTAGTGAAGATGAAATGGCAGCATCGGAAAGGCTCAGAATGAACGTGGGATCCTGAGGAGGAGATAAGAGAGCATTATCCAGGATTGTTTGATGCGGCTGACTTTGAGGATGAAGTCTGATTCAAGTAGGGGAGATTTGTAACACTTGGATCCGGTATTAGCTTAATTACCTAATTTATTGTATTTTCAATGGGACTCGATGAGTTGGAAGCACCAACTCGTCATGCAGAGTGGGATTTTGGCCGCAGGCATATTAGGCCAACTCGGCGAGTTGGCGGCTATGAAGAAACCCTAAGTTTAGAGTTTTGCATCCTATTTAAAGACCTTAAACCCCTTGGTTGGCCTCCTTACCGGCTTCCTCTGTCTAGAAACCCTAATTTTGTGCATCATCTCCAAGGTTGTGTGTGTGAGCTTGTGGTGAGCTTGGAGGGTTGATTTTTGGTGTTCTTTGGAAGGAGCATTGAAGTAGGAGGTGTCTAGTTTGGAAGGAGGGATATAGATCCAGAAACTCTCCATTTGTTGCAGTATTTTTCAGGTATAAATCGATACCTTGCTCTATTATCTTCTATATCTCTTTGTTTGAAGTTTTATCTTGTATTTGGGATTGTAGTTGGGTTGTCTAAGAAGTTGAGAGTTCCAGGGCTATTATGTTAGATCTGAACCTTTCATGATCTCTCTTCGCTTAAAGTTGCAAACTTTACTAAGTTCCAGGTCCCATTCATGAAATAAGTTCTTTATTAAGCCCATGTTGAGCCTTAGAGCTTTCTTCTAGAATTCATG
Source organism: Lactuca sativa (assembly GCF_002870075.4). NCBI lineage: Eukaryota > Viridiplantae > Streptophyta > Magnoliopsida > Asterales > Asteraceae > Lactuca > Lactuca sativa. The sequence goes on along the minus strand of NC_056627.2, from coordinate 68,400,107 downwards.
GACGTAAAGTTGGAAACTTTACGTGATTTCTTAGCCTTTGGATATCAGATCTGCATTTTTGGTCAATGCTTTTGGAGTTTAAGGGATTAATGGGTTACACCTCACACCTTTGAGTCTAGGGTTTGAGTTTGAGCTTTTTGTGGGGTTCCAAAGGGTAAAGTTGGAAAATTTACCCTACTATACATCATTTTGAAGGAAATCTGAGATTTGGTGTTCCTAGATTCGATGGAAACAGCTTAATGCATTAAGTTGTTGGACTTCTGGGAAACTCAGCAAGTTCATTAGTTAACTCAACGAGTTGATGGAATTTTTCCCTATTCGTGCAGTTAAGAGAGGAACCAGATGAGTTGAAGTAAAACTCGGCAAGTTGGGTCAACTCAAACTGTTGGCTTTGACTTTGACCTTAATCTTTGACTATGTTTGATCTTTAGGGGTTTTGGGACATTTTGAGTTGAATCTAAGTAATTGTTATTATTTTGGGGTTGAGTAGAGTTGATATTCGGAGCTAGAACATAGTTAGGTATTGTTCAGTATTTGAGATGAGTCTTCTCACTGCACTCATGGTTCGAAGGCACCAAGGCCATGTCATTAATTTATATGCTATGTTAGCCTTAGAGTATGTGATGGTTTGCTACTTGATCTATATGTATAATTATGTAAGGACCATGAGAGGATCCCATGGCACTCAGTAAGACCATGGGAGGAGCCCATGGCTCGGGGATGTAAGACCACAGGGGGAGCCTATGGAATTCCAAATGAAGACCATGGAGGAAGTCCATGGCAATCTTGTTTGTATATGTGTGTGGCATTATGTGATTCTATGTTTTAGTGTTTTGGGAACTCACTAAACGTATGCTTACAATTTTGTTGGTTGTTTTTCAGGTACTGCTAGCTCTAAGGGAAAGGTTCCGGCTTGATGTCACAACGTGCACTCTCCAACATTTTTCCCACTTGTTATTATGCACACTCTGATCTCTTTGAATAATATGTTGATGTATCGGATTTCAGAAACAATTGTGATGGGAATTTCTAATTGTTAAACATGGGACCGATTTAGTGTTTTTTATCATTTTTTAAATAAATATCACACAAAAAAGTTCGCATTTTAAGAGTGATTCGCGGGAAAATATGTGTTCACAAAAGATTCGGACCGTGTGTATATATATATATATATATATATATATATATATATATATATATATATATATCACTGTTCTAAAAATCCCGACTACGTCCCGATTAATCTCCGATTATTCCCTAGGCACTACCCGACAGATTAGATGGCGCCTAGCGATTAATCACTGCATACATAATGAGTGAAACATTATGAAACGATGAAATTCCAACATTTTGAATATATTTTATTTCAATGTAAACAATCTGTGGCATGATTAGTGGTGTATTAATCATATTAACCTATTTTGTTATCATATTAGTTGTATTTACGAACTTTGATATGATATTAGTCATATTTAATTTTTTAAAATTCAACAAATTAGCAATTAATGGTCCCCGATTAATCCCACGATAAATCTCCGCCTAGCCGATTAATCCCTTGACCCAGTCTACCGACTGATCAAGTTCCAAAGGAACGGATCATGTACAAGGGGATTTGGAGCACATGGAATGAGTTTGGAGCACTTAGATGGGATATAGAGTAACAAGGAGTCCTTGTTGAGCCACATGATGAAGAGATGGGTCAAGAGGGATGCTCTTGCGCCATCTTGTTCTCCTCTTGTGCCATCTTGTTTTCTTGTTGAGCCATGCATGGCCTTGTTGAGCCATACATGTGCCTGTTGCTCATGGTGATGTTGGTGGGCCAACTTGGGTTGTTGTGTGCCATGAAGAAGTTATTGCACCATCATGGACCGTCTTGGTACATGATGCGGCATATTGATTCCTTTGATGTGTCATGTTGATCTAAGTATGCCTGGAAGATGATAATGCTCAAGAATGTTCCAGAAGATGGCTGCATGGTGGATTGTGATTAGTTGACACCCTTCATGGGCTTATGGGCCAATGGGCTTGGCCCATTAGGGTTTTAATTCTGATCCCTCAAGTATAAATAGGGATTCATGCAAGGTCATTCTGTATCATGAATTCTAGAGTGATAGGCGAATCTCTACGTAATTGTACTTGTAACCTCTGTGTTGAGAGCTCTAAATTAAAGAATACTCCCCTCATTCCCGTGGACGTAGGTCATGTACAACAACATAAATATTGTGTCTTGTGTGCCTTTGATTTTCCTAGTTATCCGCTCTACTTCCGAACAAGTGGTATCGGAGTTGCGGTTTGTATTCCTGTAATTGAAGATATCTACTCACAAAAGACTCCTCTCCTTGCAATGAAGACAATATTGTCACTCAGTATGTAGAAGAGATATCCAAAGGACTTCTATGGATAGCCGATGAAAATAAAATGCTCACAATGAGGTTCGAGCTTGTCGTGAGTCTTTTGTCTTACGAAAGCCACGAACCCCAAACCTTGATATGTGCTAACGAGAGAACCTTCCTTTTCCACATTTCGTGAGGTGTTTTGGTAACCTTGTTAGTTGGGACTAGATTAAGGATATGGGCTGCAGTCTCTAAGGCATACCCTCAGAATGAGATAGGTAACGAAGCTCGACTCATCATGGAATGAACCCTAACCAACAAGGTTCGATTGCGCTTCTCATCCACACCATTAAGCTGTGGTGTCCTACATGACGTCAATTCTGAAACAACTCCACATTCTTTAAGATAGTCGTGGAACTCAATACAAAGATACTCACCACCCCGGTTGGATCGGAGCATCTTTGTCTTCCTGCCCAATTGATTCTCCACTTCTTTCTTAAACTCTTTGAACTTTTTAAAGGTTTCCAACTTATGCTTGATTAAGTAGATATATCCATATCTGCCTTAATCGTCAGTAAAGGTTAGATAGAAGCAGTTAGCATCCCTTGTGGCGGATATGAAGGGTCCACACACATCGGTGTGTATGAGATCCAACAAACCCTCACCTCTTTCAAAGTACTAGTGAAAGGTGACTTGGTCATACTTCCAAGCAAACAAGATTCGCACATGTCATCCGACTTTAAGTCAAATGACTCCAACACTCCATCCTTTTGGAGTTGGGCTATGCACTTCTTATTGACATGTCAAAGACGACAATGCCATAAGCATGCCTTGTCCAAGCCATTGGACGAATCAATATGCAATACATTATTTCCTAAGTTGTCTACGACCATCACAATTTAATGCCTACCATTACAAGACAATGCTTCATAATAAAATTTACCATTATAAAAAGCATTAATAGAACCAATTTCATTGTTAAACGAAAATTTAAAACCTTGTTTATACAAACCATGAAAAGAAATAGTGTTTCTCTCCATATCTGACGAGTAGCAACAATTATTGAACTCTAAACCTAACCCACTACTGAGCATTAAAGAATAAACTCCAATCTTGGTGACAGACGACGCTTTCCTATATCAAGGACGCATCCTTAATGTCCTACAAGTACTTAGGACAACTTCGTTTCCAATGCCCTTTTTCATGACAATGGAAGCGCTCTGCTTCTTTTGGATTGGATGAGAGAGTAGCAAAACCGCCTTTGGACCCACTAGAAGAGGATCCATCATGAGACTTCCCCTTGTGATTCTTTGAGAAAGTTTTCCACTTCTTTCCTTTCCTATTTCAAATTGCCAGGACTGGGGCAGTAGCAGTAGGAGTGGGTACAACAGATTTGCCTTTTAAACTACTTTCGGCAGTTCTCAGTAGGCCTTGAAGCTTGCTTTTAGTGACTTCCTCCTTTTTCATATGATAAGTCATTCTAAACTGATCATAACAAGGAGGCAAAGAGTATAGGATAATGTCAATATCCAACTCTTTGTCGAAACTGACAATCAACTTTTGCAAGCGGTCCACATATCTTTGCATCTTTTGAAAGTGGGTCGTGATGGACTCTCCATCCTTCATTTTTGTTGTTATCATGGAGGCAATGATTTCATATTTTTCTTGTCGAGCACTCTGATGGTACCTTTCCATCAAGTCTTGGTACATCTCGAAAGGCTAGAAATCCTCACAGGACTTCTGAAGCTAATAAGTCATAGTTGCTAGGATGATGCACGACACCTTTGTCGCGTCCTTCTAATGAGCCATATATTCCGCCAGTTGGTCAAGAGTAGCAGTGTCATCATCAATCTCCTTTAGCTCTTTTACGAGGAAATATTACTTCTCCTCGTATCGAATGGCCATGAAAATGTTTCGAATCCGGTCATTGAAATTTGACCCATCGAAATTGACCCTCCCACATAAGCTTATGAGGGAGAAAGAGCCAGAAAAGTTTGAGTTTGAAGCGTTGTTTGAGGTAAACATCTGAAAAAAGAAAGACAAGTTCCATTAGATAGAAATTCCTAAATATAACACCCAAATGAAATATTAAGGCTAGGACCCAAACGCAAGAATTCACAACTTAGAAAAGGGATGTCGTAATCTAAATGCAAATTATTTGAAGGGAGGTAAATGAAGATTTACCAATTTTCACCACCCAAACCTAAAATTTAAAAGAATTAAGTTTTATGAAAATCCTAGATCCTTAAGATTCATTGAACCTTTCAATAGCATGTTTAATCTCGATTATGCCATTCCAGTTTGTGACTGGGATACCGAGGATCAAAAACAAGGTGTGAATAACTATGCAAATATGTGTGGTACTCTTGGTGTCATTTATCACCTAATCAATGTGCCGGTGAACCACACACGCTCCATTGACCTATGACAAGCATCGAGATACCCTTTTCCGCCCTTGTTAGTCCAAATTAGTGTGCCGGTAAACCACACATGCTCCACTAACGACTATGCAAGGTGAAAAGTGAAATTTCATGGAATAGAACCATTTTAACATTTTTCCTAAAGTAACTGAGATTGGTAATTTAGAAAAACATTTAGTTACTTTTATAATTATCATTATACTATTTAATGAGAATTAATGTGTGAGAACCATTACTTCTCTAATACCTTTACAATATTATTACTCCAAACATGCTACATGAATATTCATAAACATATTTTACATATATGGTCTTATTATAAAAGAGAGGATACAAACCTACTAATGAGGTTTTTACAAAGTTTTATATATTACATAATTTCTCAAGAATTTATACACTAAATACAAAAGCTATAATATTATCTATTCTACATCTTCAAACAGTACATAACTATACTAGATGCTTATCACCTGCAACAATTACACACTGAGAGAGATAAGTAGGTGACACTTAGTGAGTTCAATAACAGTTACAATATAAAGCTATGCCATATATATATATATATATAACATAAATAAAAGGGGACAATGAACAACAAAGGCAGATGAGTATCATATGACAGGCTTTCGATATCAACCAATAATCTAATTCAATGATTTACAATCAATGAGACATAACAATTTCAACTTGATATACTTTAATAAAACTTCAGTCTAAGTGGCATAGAAAATACAACTTCAGAGTATCATTTTGCTAGCATTTACAGGCTTTCAGCCCTATCTAACCTTCTGCGAATGCCAAAGTGATGCTTATTCATTCACTTCATGGTCAAAGGTATAGCTCCATTATCATAATAACACAGGAAAGCACATTGCACATATAACACATACCATATAATTGTCCCTATATTTAACTCACCGTGAAATAACTGAATGGTAAAATGATAATTTGGGCAACACTTCGTCTCCAAAAATGACTTTCTTTGACTTAACCGGAGATTTTTGTTGAAAACCAGGCCTTGCACGGGCAGAGTTTCAACATGAAAAGATTATTTTCTCGGGTCTTCGGTGCGTCGGGACTTGCTTCGGTGCGTCGGGACTTGTTTCGGTGCTTTGGGATTGTTTCCTAGGCTTCGGCGGGTGTTATGGTACTTTGAGAGAGAGTATAGGACGAAAGAGAGTCAAAGTTGTAAACAAAATTCGGAAAACCTTGCTTCCTTTTATAGTGGTCCGAGGGCTCGCATTACGCTCAGCGTACCTTCGTACGCTGCGCGTAAGTGAGACGTGGCTTCTGATCGAAACCCAGGCCTCGGACGTGGCTAAGTCAGGACATGCGTCCATCGTGCGAAGGTGCTAGGTAGCTGATACGTGTCTTCATAGTACGCTGGGCGTATGTACGAAGTACGCTGGGCGTACCTCTCCGGTCCAACCTCGTAATTTGTGCCATAAACATCAAATTTTCATATCTTTCGCATACGAGCTCCAGTTTTGACATTCTTTAGATCCACGCATAGGTGAGATTATACTTTACAACATTCGTTTACATTTCGTCGGCTAATTTGAACTAATTTTTAATATTATATTTTTAACGGGACAGGACAGGAAAAGTCTATAAACAATTCATAACTTCTTTATCCGATGTCTGTTTTTGTCTTTCTTTTTACCGTTGTACTACTATTAACGAGACCTTCGATTCTCGTTTAAGTTGTACCGGCTAAAAATCACTCGATCTTTATTTCGAGTTTCAGGTTGTTGACTGTTATGTCGAATCTCAGAAAAATCATAACTTCCTCATACGAAGTCAGATTTGGACCTTCTTTTTATGAAAATCATTGATTTAACGAATACTACGACTTTCATTTAGATCACTAAAGCTAAAAAGTAGTTTATCATAAGCTCACTTTTTACGTCATATGGTGTCGTGCCGATGCGAAACTTCACTAAATCATAACTTCTTTGTTATAACTCGGATTTTGATGAGGCTTTCGCCTACACGTTTCTAAGGAGATCATTTGCAACTTTCAATAACATTATTTTTACTTATTTCCAACTTAAATTTCACATTTTTGTTAATTTCAATATTTGACTTTTGATTGGAATCTCAAAAGACTTCCAAGACTTCCCGAATGACTCTAAACATAGTCTTACTTCAATTCTCATAAAACTATCTTGTTAGAACTCAATGCTCAAAACCATATAATATTTAATAACATTCATTTTTAAACTAACAAAACATGATAACTGAACACGTATGTTACAAATACCTCCTCGTTTTGAGGATTTTGTGCCAAAAATCACAACGATTTAAACAAATGGGGATATTACGCTCTTATCTCCATCTTATTTTCCCAAGTATAATTTGGGCCTCGATGATGTTTCCACTTAATAAGCACTAACTCTACTTCTTTATTACGTAGATCAAGCGTCCTCTCGTTTATAATCTCTTTGGGCTCTTGTACATATCTTAATTTATCATCCAGTTTCACCTCGGATAACGGGACTGTTTCATCATATATGCTTAAACATTTACGCAGCTAGCTCACATGAAGTGCATCATGAATATCTACAAAATATTCCGGCAATTCCAAACCTTATGCTTGCTTACCAATTCTCTGGATGATTTTTGAAAGGTCCAACAAATATAGGACTCAATTTTCCTTTCTTCCCAAATCGCATAATACCTTTCCATGGAGATACTTTCAGCATTACAAAATCATCCAACTGGAATTCTATGGGTCGTCTCCTATTTTCTGCATAAGACTTATGTCGATCCTGGGCCGCTTTCATTCTTTCTCGTACAATTTGAATCTTATTAGTGGTGTCTTGAATCATTTTAGACCACCAAGGACTTTCTGTGTTACATCACGTCAACATAATGGAGTACGACATTTACACACATATAGTGCTTCATATACCTTCAGTATATTGTCTACTGTTCAAATTGTTCTCTCCTTCTGACCGTCTTTCTGGGGATAATAAGTTGAGCTAAGAGCGACACGAGATCCCAATTCATATTGCATACTCTTAATCCTTCTTGAATTTGGGTTATCGACTCAACACAAGATAAGGTCGTCACTTTTTCTATAACAACAACTCGAATGGTCATATTCTAATGACCATTGATTTCATAACGCAAAAGATACACAACAAATCAGTCTTTTGGCTCTATTAGTCTAATACTATCACGGAAGAAATCTTCCTTCATATTTTAATGTGATATAATATCTTCGTAGTAGGTAGCATTTCTAGTTAATGGTTACTTAATCCTTTAATAAAGACTGTAATTCTTCTATCAACTACCTCAACCATCTCCTTATTCAATCTTTTGACTGAAGTTTCATCACTACACAAGATATGGTTCTCTGAACCAATCAACTCACTTCTCAGATTTATATTAATCGGACTTGATTCTTTATGACCACTAAGGTCTGAATGAAGATCATCTTCTTATTCATCTCTGAAACGAAGGTAATGACATACTTGAATAAAAACAGGATCAATTGCCAGCTTCTTGGTAACCTTGTGACTTTCCTTGATCCAGGTGTGAGTCTTGTGCTTCCAGTAGTATAGGCCTCTACTACTATTCACACCTACTCATACTTGTCCCAAGTATTGTCTCGCAGTTTTCCAAGTCACCATTCAAAAGTTTTCACAAAGCAACTTTTCACACCTGAGTGTGTTCAAACAAGTACATACAACAATTTGTCATAGACGCAGCTAGGGATTTCACGTTTCTATCAAAAATACCTTGGATTTCTTAAATTCACCTTCTAGAATTCTTTTTATGCATAAGCTGGATCAAGCATATCCTAATATTTTTCCTAGGTAGATAGGGGTTTTAGTTCCAAATTCTTCATATAAATTCTTTCTCGGATAGTGTCTACACTGAAAGACACACTATACCAGAATTTACCCTAGTAGTGTGGAGACAAACGGTCCCCGACTATCTGTATCATCTTCTAACTCATGCAAGTCACCATTCACATTTATTCACTTCATTATCGTTTCATGACATTGTCATTCCTTTATATGATAACATTTTCTTCTCATGGGTGTATCTTTTAAGTCTACTTCATAGGAATCTATCCTAGGAAGTTTGCATTTTAACTACAACTCGGCATGTTCTACTAGCGTCGACTAAGTTCTCTGTCATTCCTAACAGCAACATCTCTTCTCATATAATACTATGAGTGTATATTTTCTTCAACTATGTACTCTACCTTACTCTAACTAGTAAGTCATTCAGCCTTTCACAACCATCCTAATAATGTATGTTAAAGTCGGCCTAACACTCTATGGAACTTTCATAAGGATGTGATGAAAGTCAATTGTCACTCGGTATTATTAAATACTAAGTCTGAGCATCTTGTATAGGGTTACATATCAGCTCTTACCATATTACACAAACTGCACACTACATCACAATGTTAGGCAAGGTCTTGGGCTATTGACTCTGAAAACTTTGTAAGCCTTTCCTTTGATCTTCATTTAATTTTTCTAAATCTTGCACAACATCAATTTTGATATTTTCAAAGTATTTATCACCATCTTCGGCACTTCTAACTCTGTAAGCAATCACTGCTTCACTCTGATCAGCGGTAGAACAACTTCATGGATTACACCAAAACATTGATCTCGTCCGAATGTACTTTGAACACTCAACATTCCTCCAAAGGTGTTATTATTTCATCAAACATAGTTTTAATGTACAACACCACTCTATAGGTATTAATACACTATTTACGGTATCACTTGATAGATTTTATTTCACGATTTCCCTTGACTGTTTATTTATGAAGTTATCAACGTCAACTATCATAAGTCTACTTATCACCTCGAAAAGTTTCATGCCGAGAATGATATCAATGTTGGACAAGGATATAGGAATCAGATTAACAAGAAAATTACATCCTTCTATTTCCATGACAAGATCTCTCTAGACTTTACCAACAAGTAATGACACACTTTCTATGGTATTTATATGAAATGGTTGGGCGAGTGCAAAGTAAGCAATTTGAATAGAATGTGCATATTCATGAAACACAAAAGTATTTGAGGCATCATAATCAAATAAGATGTGAGAAGGTATAGAATTAATGAGAAATGTACCAGTCACAACATTCGGGTCCTCGTGTGCATCTTCTGCAGTAATCTGGAATGTACAGCCTTTAGCTTTTGGCACCTCCTCCTTTTAAGTTGAAGTACCCTTCAGTTGTTGAACAAAAGCCTGACTTCCCATCATTTGGCTAATAAGAGTAGGGCAGAAAGGTTTCCTATGGCCAATAACACCACAAGCATAGCGTGTAACATTCTTCCTCAGGCAACGGACTTCGTGTGACCCTTTTCTCCGCATCGATAGCAAATCACAGGTCCTTTTTTGTTTTGCAGTGACCCTGGTGATTCTTTCCACATTTTCGACATGATGGTGACTGAAAAGAAAAAAGATTGTGACCTACAGCGGCCAACAAAGGTATTATGATATTGTATTTGTCTGCTAGGGTCAGATCGAGCCCATGGAATAGAAAAAATAGAAACAATTCTATCGAGATGATTCAGAAGAGAAAGAGAGGCACCACGTATCTCCAAACCGTGCGCGCACTTTCGACATATTATTTATCTTTTAGTACATAATAGCATATAAGACATCTCCCTTAAAGTATGCTAGTGCACACTATAGCAAGTGAGGTATTCAACCTAAGGCATGCTATAAACAATTCAATTCAATTAACATATAATATTAATTAAGGCATATACCCTATTTAAGTCATTCCTATGGTTTGTATCCATATGCTCACAATGAATACGTTCATATGTTGAACTTCCGACGGTTTATGTCTAAATACCAATCCGTAATATTTAGTTCACTTAAACTATTGCTCTGATACCATTATCGTGGGAACCATTACTTCGCTAATACCTTTACGATATTATTACTCCAAACATGCTACATGTATATTCACAAACATATTTTACATATATGGTGTTATACAAAAGACTGGATACAAACTGACTAACAAGGTTTTTACAAAGTTTTATATTACATAATTTCCCATGAATTTATACACTAAATACAAAACCTACTCTCTCTGTCCCAAATTGATAGTCCACTTTTCACTTTTTAAGTCTTTTTTTTTTACTTTGACCTTAAATATTTTCATTTTTGTTATATATTAACTGATAAAACTTATAACAATGAAAAAACAGTTAAAATACAATCCATTCATATATTTTGCATCTAGTATTATCTATCAAAAACAAAAATATTTAAGGTCAAAGTTGAAGAAAAAAGACTTCAAAATTCAAAAGTGGACTATCAATTTTGGACGGAGGTAGTATAATATTATCTATTCTACATCTTCTAACACTACATAATTATATTGGATGCTTATCACCTACAATAATTGTTAGGGTTGAATTGTTGTAATAGTCGAAGTTTGTATTTTGGAGTCTTCGAACATTTTTTGTAATGTATTTTACTATGGCATAATATTCAAAACTTAATGTCTACTCCTTAGTATATTTTTTGTACGCTTTCCTCTCCTATAAATAGGAGATCTTACTAGGTTCTTAGTAACGATGTTTTACAGAATATCCATTGTACTCTGTAAACTTTGTTGAAGCGTAATACGAGCCAAACAGATTATATTTACATTCTGTGTTCAAATCTCGCACTCATACTTTGAATTCATTCTCTAATTCATTCAATACTTGATTCTTGGTTTCTTCAATTGGTATCAGAGCAGGAATCATATCTCTGATCTGATTTTCACTGTATTCAAAAAGTTTTTGAATCAATTTTTTTATTCAAAAGTTCCGCACTTTTTAATAGTGAAAATTTTATTAGATCTAAGTTTGTGATTCGATTCTGCACTTAATTCATTGAATCGAGTGTTCTTAGAGTGATTGTGATTTGAATCATACAGTTTGTTGTGAAATTTTCAAAGTTTCTTCAAAAATTCTCAAGGTTTTGTTCCGTACATCAATGGTGTCATTCAATCTGAATTCCATGACTTCATTTTCTCATCTTCTAGGATCATCCACCAAAATTCCTATGCTAATTCCTGAGTATTATGATCAGTAGGCTGGTCGTATGCAGGATTATCTCAATGGTTTGGATTAAGAACTCTGGAAATGCATCACTGGCAATCTGAATCCACCAACGAATGTCCAGCCAATTGGTTCTGCCTCTGGTAATTCTGAAGTTGAAAATCAATCTGATCGTCTGAAAAAGCTGGAGAAGAGGTGTGTAAGAGAGCTGAGAGGAGCTTTACCTCCTATTGTGTACAACTATGTGAGAAGTTGTACAATGGCAAAAGAAATCTGGAACAATCTTAAGGAAAAATTTCAGGGAAGCGATAAGACGAGGGTTAATTCTGTCAAGCAGTGTTTAGTTGAGCTGAAAGACTTCAGACAGAAAGATGGGGAATCAATTGAACTATATTATGATCATCTGAATGAGTTGATATATCGATGCAATCGATATGGAATAACTAGATCAGCAATAGAATTCAATCTGATATTTGTCATGGGACTTCGAAAGGAATGGAGGAGTGTAAGTATGATGGTGAAGAACCAACATAGCTTTGACACATCTACATTGAATGACTTGTATAACCAGCTTAAAACTGATGAAAGCGAAGTGAACGAAATAGCTGAAGAATCGAAGGCTATGTTGGGAGGTCCACTAGCTTTCAAGTCAAAGATTTCTGAGAAAGATGCTGACAAGGATGCGCCGGATGAAGATGAAGGGTTCATCATGAACTTTGATGATGAAGCAATTTCCTTTTACTCAAACAATCAGGTGAAAAAGTTCTTTTAAAAACCTTTCAATCCAAAAGCAAAATCGTCTAAGATAAAAGGGAACTTTCTGAGTAAAAATGCTGGGGAAAGATGAAGAAGGAAGAGAAGATAGATTCGAAGCCTGTTGAGGGAAAGAGTGAAAAGAAGCTTAAAGGTGATGCTGGAATTGATTGTCATTATTGCAATAGTGCGAATCATCTTGCAAATAACTGCATGCTTCAAAAGAAAGATGAGAAAAAGACGAAGGTGAAGGATGAGGCATACTACGCTGCATAGTTGGAGGAAGTTCGTACGAAAGCAAAGAATTTGTCATTGGTTGCAAAGGGCACTGATGAGGAAGAAGATGGTACTTATCAAATTTCGTCGTCTGGATTAGATGATGAGGATATGCGAAATCCAACCCATGGAACCATGTTTGCAAAGATGGAGGAGGAATCAGAGGATGATTTATACGAAGTGCGTGGAAGATGCTTCGTATCAAAATTTGCTGACAACTCACCAATGACAACAAAGGTACGAAACATTCTTGAATCCTTTAATATTCCAGTACATGCTTATAATTCTGAATTAGTATGTTTTGATGAAACTGTTACTTATTTTGATTCGATTGTGGTATCTGCTAGCAATGAGGCTAAGAAGTTGTCAGTACAATTGCTTGAGACTCAGAAGAAGTTAGATTTGAAAATCACTAGGATAGATTGTCTAGAACTCCAAATAACGAATATCATGGTAGATAGGGACAATTTATCTAGTGATAATAAACTATTGTTAGCACAAAGGAACATCTATTGTAATGCTGCTAAGAGATTATATGGAAAAATAACTGAACTTCATCATTCGTGTGAAATTAGTAAAGAACAACATAGAAAATTGCTGCCATTTTTAGCTTATGAAAGAGCTAAGGTAGATAATATCTCGTATGATTGTGAAAAAGAGATAGCTGATTGTGACAAAGTTTTGAATGACAAGTATAGATATGGAATTGTCAAAGTCGACGAATGTCTTGATTCGAATGATTTAGTTAACATTGTAAATGATACTTTGACTAAATTTGAACAAATTCACATTGTCAAAGTCGATTAATGTCTTGATTCGAATGATTCGAATGATTTACTCAATCCAATTTTGCTGATATTGAAAATAACTCTGATAATATTAGTGAAATTAGTGAGCTTGAAGATGTTGATTGCTCTCAGTTGTCTATTGTTAATGTTGCTTCGAATTCTAAAGAAAAAGAAAAAGTTAAGGATTTCATAGTTGAGAATGAAACTGATACAACCTCAACTTCGAAAGTTGGTGAACTGAACTACGTAGATCTAAAAGATTACCAAACTGATGATAGTGATGATGAAGAGGTTGAGAAAGTTTCGAAAGAAAAGGCATCCTCAAAGAAAGATGAAATTCCACGAATAGTTGTTGACCAAGTGTATGGTGATACACAAAAATTCGAAGAAGTGATGAATGAAAAAGGTCCACATTATCTTGAAACAAACAGGGTGGTTTTTCCAAATTTCAAATGCACAGATGATGTCATTTTTCCAAATCAAGTTTTTGTAACTAAAGGAAATGTTGAAAATATCAAACCAGAGTTAAAGAAGTTGGTTGAGGAAGACAATTCAAAAACAACTGAGGAAGGTTTTTTCGCAAATTAAAACACAGTTGAAAACACCTTAACAAAAAATTCGTATATTTTTCAACGATAAAAACCACAAAAACAATGGATTGAAAAATCAAAATTTGAAAAAGAGAAAATGAAAAATGTTGAAAAAGAAAAAGAAAAAGTTGTCAAATTAAACTCTAAAGAATTTAATGATCAAATTGACAAATTTTCAAAGGAAAACAACGTTTCAAAAAGACAAGTAAGAAAGAAAATATTATGGCATAGGATTGAGTCTCAAAAGATGTCTGATTCAAAATCTACTAAAATTGCTTTCAAAGCTAAAAATGCTTCTTTTTCAAAATATCAAAAATCATCTCAATCAAACCAAACAAGGTCTGAAAGAAATAAGCAAACAAAGTTTTCAAAAGTTTCTGAAACCAACAAAACAAGAGAATTTTCAAAAAGATCCAACATAAATCAAAAAGTTATTCAACGTCAAAGTTTTAAATCAAAAGTTGATACATCCTATGCTTACTCGTATGTCACAAAACCCAAAGTTGATTATGTTCCTCAAAAACCAAATTTTCCTAATTACACATAGAAAGAAACAATGAGGACTTCTCGGGAAAAAGGAATAACTTCAAGAAAGAATGTTGATCATTGGCTTGAAGGAAAAGGAAAAATATATCAGTCGAATAAATATTCAAAAGAACAAATTCATGAAGCAAACGAAATGTATGTGAATAATTCTTCGAATGGTAGCTCATCATCCAAGTATTCGAATATCTCAGTCAAAGTATGGAGACCTGTCACAAAAGCAAAGACAGTTCAATCACTAACTCAAGAGGCGAAGGGTAATGTCAGTGAACATTCGAAACTATCAAACACTTATGTTTCAGTTTCTTTAGATAATGAAATCAACTTAATTGATAGTCTCAAAACTAGAGTTTGTGATTGGCTTAAATGTTCTTCATTACATTCAAAGTTGAAATCTAATCTCCAAGGACCCAAAAAGCCTTGGGTACCTAAATTTTTCCATTGATTGCAGGTATTATGTGACGAGAAATATGATAAAAAGTGGTACATCGATAGTGGTTGCTCTCGTCACATGACTGGGAAGAAGGAGAATTTAAGAGATTTTCGAAGTCTAAAAAATGTAGGAGTAGTGAAGTTTGGGAACAATCAAAAATGTCAAGTCAAGGGATATGGAAAAATCACAAATGGGTAATTCACAGTGAATCGTGTTGCATATGTTGAAGGTCTTCAACATAACTTGATAAGTGTCTCTCAACTTGTTGTGGGCACTGGCAATCAAGTTCTGTTCAACGAAGAAGGAAGTATTATTTCGAATGTTAAAACAAACAAAATATTACTGAAATCTAAAAGGAAAGTTGACATGTTTACTTTGGACATCAATCCAATTGTAGGCAAACCAACTGTTTGTCTTCTTTCGAAAGCTACATCTGATTTGAGCTGGTTATGGCATCGAAGACTTTCACATCTCAACTTTCGAAACATAAACAAACATGTGGTACAAGATCTGGTAAGAGGTTTATCTGTACTTAAATTTGATAATGATTCTTTATGTTCAGCTTGTGAAGTAGGCAAGCAACATAAACAAGGTCATCCAATCACAATTGATTCCAAGATTGTAACACCTCTGGAGTTATTACATATCGATTTGTGTGGTCCTTCGACTGTTTCAACACTCAACAACAAATGGTACATTTTAGTTATTATTGATGATTTTTCAAGATTCACGTGGGTTTATTTTCTCAGGCTCAAATCTGAAGTTGCACAAATTATGATTGATTTTATCAAAAAGATGGAAACCACGTTGAAAAAGCCTGTTCGAAAAATATAAAGTGATCATGGAACTGAATTCAAAAACAAAATTTTTGATTCCTTTTTGGTGGACAAAGGAATTTCGCATAATTTTTCATCTCCATACACACCACAACAAAATGGTGTTGTAGAACGAAGAAATCGCTCATTATGCGAAACGGCAAGAACCATGTTGGCATATGCGAATTTACCTTAATATATGTGGGCTGAAACTGTTTCAACTGAATGTTTTACTCAAAACAGATCATTCATTCATCGTAGATTTAATATTACACCATACGAAATTCTGAATAATTGAAAACCTAATGTGAAGTTCTTTCATGTTTTTGGATGTAGGTGCTTTATTATGAATCTCAAGGATCATCTTTCCAAATTTCAAGCAAAAGCTGATGAAGGGATTTTTCTTGGATATTCGCACAATTCAATGGCATATCGAGTGCTAAATAAACGAACACAAAAAGTGGAAGAAACGTTTAATCTCACATTCGATGATTATTATGTTAAATCAAATGAACATAGATTTTCGAATAATCCAATTTTACAAGAAAATCAAGATGAAACTGAATCTTTACAAATGGAAGATATTGATTACGATCTGATTTTTGGAATTTCAGATCATGCAGTTGATGGTAAAGTTCATGCTCCTGATAATAACATACCAGAAATTTCGAAACTTACAAATGACCCTCCATCGAATCCTGAAACAGATGAAACTGAGGGGGAGCAATTGGATTTGAATACTTTGAATGATGAAGAGCATTCTTTCGAGGGGCAGAAAGACCAATTGAATGCAGAAATTGAGGGGGGGGGGCATGGAGTTGAGGGGGAGCTTATGGCTAAGGGGAGCATAATATTGATGATGCATGTTCAATTGCAGGCTCAGAACATGATGAAATATTCGAAGATGCACCTTTGGACTTTGATCCAACATATCCACCCATAGAAAAATGGACAAAAGACCATCCGAAGGATCAAGTGATTGAGAATCTACAAGAGGGAGTAATGACAAGAGCTCAAATTCGTGCAAAAAATGAGGTATTGAATACTCATCAAGAATTTTGCATGTTTAATGTTTTCATCTCTAAAATTGAACCAAAAACAATTAAGAATGCAATGGAACACTCAGATTGGGTTGTTGCAATGCAATCAGAGTTGGCTGAATTTGAACGAAACAAGGTTTGGAGATTAATTCCTAAACTTGAAAATGTTTCGATTGTCGGGTTAAAATGGATTTTCAAAAACAAAACGACAAAGATAGAAACATTATTCGAAATAAAGTCAAGCTTGTTGTAAAAGGATATTCACAACAAGAGGGAATCGATTATGAAGAAACATTTGCCCCTGTCGCAAGACTCGAGGCAGTTCGAATATTTCTGGCTTATACAACTCACAAAGACTTTGATGTTTATCAAATGGACGTGAAGTGTGCATTTTTAAATGGAGAGCTCGAAGAAATAGTTTATGTTGAACAACCACCAGGTTTTATTAACGAAGAATATCCTAATCATGTTTATAGTTTAGATAAGGCAGTTTATGGTCTGAAACAAGCACCACGAGCATGGTATGCAACTCTAACATCATTTTTGAAACAATCAAAATTTAAGCAAGGATCTGTTGATGCTACGTTATTTCGAAAGAAAGTAGGGAATCATCTTATGCTTGTTCAAATTCATGTTGATGATATTATTTTTGGCTTGACTGACCCTGTTTTGTCTAGAGAATTCGAAGTTTTGATGAAAAGCAAATTTGAGATGAACATGATGGGAAAAATCAATAATTTCGTTGGATTGAATATTCATCAATACAGAGATGGATTTTCATCAATCAGGAAAAATATACGAAAAATCTGTTAGAAAAGTTTTGATTGACGAATAGCACAAAGCTTCGTGTACCAATGGAAACTGGCATAAAGCTAACACCATCGTTAGACAAACCTGCTGTTGATATTACGTTGTATAGGAGCATGATTGGTTCGTTACTTTATCTTACAGCTGGTAGACCTGATATCATGTTTTTTGTGTGTAATTGTGCTAGGTATCAGTCTAATCCACGCGAACCACATCTCACTGCTGTGAAGAATATTTTTCGTTACCTTAATGAAACAACTTCGTTAGGATTGTGGTATCCTTCGAAAAATGGATTCTTTGTTCAAGCGTACTCAGATGCAGACTTGGGTGGTTGCAATCTTGATCGAAAAAGCACAAGTGGTGGATGTCAATTACTTGATGGCAAAATAGTCAGCTGGCAGTCGAAGAAGCAAACGTGTGTGTCCATTTCCACAGCTGAAGCAGAATATGTGCCTGCTGCTGCTTGCACTTCACAAATAATTTAGATCCAAAGTCAATTGCGTGATTATGCAATTAATATGAAAAACATTCCATTATATTGTGATTCTCAAAGTGCAATAAGAATTTTTCATAATCCTGTGCAGCATTCGAAGACTAAACACATAGCTCTTCGTTATCATTTTATTAAAGATCACGTGGAGGATGGAAACATTGAAGTACATTTCGTGAAAACAACTGATCAGTTAGCTGATATTTTCACAAAAGCGTTGGATGAGAAGTCATTTATGCGAATACTGGAAGGCCTTGGAATGATTGATGGCATTTCTGTTCCATGCGAACAAGCAGAATGATGGAGGAAAAAGAATGATTCAGAGGCACTAAATAAACGATAACACAATGTCATTCAGCATTAAGCGGTTACTGTTCATAGTCAACGCTTCGACCGCTTCGAATTCGCATGATTGTCACTAATCTTCAGCGTTGAGTCAGTGGTTGCTATTCATAGTCAACGCTTCGGACGCTTCGAATTCGTACATTTGTTACTCTTCAAGGAATGCCAACTATTCACATGTTTGCAAAAAATTCATTTAAAAAAAAAAAACAAAAATCCAAAAACATTTTCTTTTGTTTGTTCTTATTTTCGAAACTTCAAAAATCCAAAAAGATTATATTTTGTTATGTCTTTTTTTTCGAAAAATTCAAAAACAACAAAAATATTTTTTTATTTTTTAGAATTTGGTTGCAGATTATGGTGATGATTCAGAGAGGACAAAGTATGTCGTATAAGGGTCAGGTAAACAAATTTTTTTTTCGTATGAGTTACATTATTCGAATTAGTTAGGTTGTCCCTAGAAGCATGCTGTTGCATGTCGACCAAAGCCTCCTTGACTCAATGTGTGTGTACGAAAGCCTTAATGAACTCTTCCTACGAAGCTTTCTTCCTAATCAGTCTTATATTCACATTACTCTCGTACCTTACTCTTCTCATATGAGTAAAGAGTTTACTATTTGGTCCAAATCATAACAGAAGTACATTCGATCTTATAACCAATATTTTTCATCACAAAATTCTTAACACAAATCACACACAAAGAAGTATGTCCATGAGGTCTCTGATCAAAACACATCGAGACCTAGATATACAAAAATTATGTGTTAATGAGCTTACATCATGAGTCCGTGACGAAGGTGAAACCCAAACATCTTACAACTTAAGGAATTGACGGGGAATATTGTACCAGATATTGACGAAACTTTTGTTTCAGTACCAAAATTCGAAACTCCAAATCATATTCAATTCGCATACGTGGTCTTGATCAAACATTCAAAACCTACGATGTTTGTTACCCAACAAGATCCAGTACATAAATTTTTTTCATGAATATGATTTCCGTGTGAGTTTCATTCGAATATCCTGGTCATGATAAACATTTTCGAAGCTAACTTGTCACTGACTACACTGGTCATACAAGTAACTTCTGTTACAATTTCTCACCTTATGTTTAGGTTGATATGTAACGAAATTTTAAACCAAACCAAGAATCAATTTTAAAAGTATCCTTTTGATACTTATCTAAAAGTATTCGATTGTACTTCACGGGAACATACACAAGCAGTTGATCATCTCTCTTGATGATTAACGAAGCAACCTTTGCTCGGGGTTTAACTGCCTTTGTGTCAAATTGCATTTTTGACATCATAGAATTCCAAAAAAAAAAAATTAACTTGCTTCTTATTTTATTTCTTTGGAACACTGCACTCACGAAATCCTTGAGGTTCTGAGTAATATCAACTCAGGCTGATGATTTCAAACATCTGGCATATGACTTCGCTTTTCATCCGAAAAGTGAAAGAGCCTTGCCTCCATATGAAGGATTCTAATGGTTACAATTCAATAAAGGGTATAATGACAGGCTGTGTATCCGTGATGTATAGTATTCTGCCTGATTTTCTAGGAGACATGACAGTTGCTTTTTGACGCATGGCTAACTTTTTGCAGTAATGGTCCGATTTTCAAGGTGCCTCGTCAGATCTCATTAAATGCATCCCGCTTCAAATTCAAATCAGTCAGGGTTACTTATAAAAGGGAGTTCAATAGTGTTTTATACAGTTACGCGATTAAACTCAAAAAATTCCCAAATTCTCTCTGTTCTTCATCTTCTTCAAACCCTAATCATGGCTGCTGCTGCTCATG
This sequence comes from Lactuca sativa, assembly GCF_002870075.4. NCBI lineage: Eukaryota > Viridiplantae > Streptophyta > Magnoliopsida > Asterales > Asteraceae > Lactuca > Lactuca sativa. The sequence continues at coordinate 68,379,628 of NC_056627.2, read as the reverse complement.
TTGATCCGTCTACTGAAGACATTTCTTCTGCACTAGTTATGAAGATTCAATCTACGAATTATTATGTGAAAGGTGCAATTTCTCAATGTCCTGAGGAATTCAAGACGCTTATTGTCGCTTTACAACACTCTGTTTTATCCAAAGCGATGTTCAATTCCTTTTCTGTTCCGGTTTTATGGCTTTGTCAAGCAGGATCTACAGCCACATACAACAAAGCTTCTAATATGATTACTTTCCACCTAATAAATGACAAAAAGGTTAGGCTTTCTTAGAGATGGTTTTGCCAAATTCTTGATATTCCAAATACACATCCTTTTGTTGAATTCCAATTTTCCCAAATTATCCATATGTTTAATGAAATGGGATATCAGCCCCCATTGACAAAGATAAGTGACTTTAAGATGGAGGTTTATGTTGTTTAACCGGAAGAACAGTTGGGTTAGACAAAGGAAGGATGGAGGTTTATGCTATGGTGGCAGGTTTATACTATGATCTTCCAGCAGACTACTCTACACAGTTGTGGAAGGAATTTCAAAAAGGGTTAGAGCTTACAAATGCTGCTAATGGCATTTCGTGTGCTAGGTATTGGAGCCTTGTTTTACAATATTTTTACAACAAGGAAGGTATTATGGTTCCAAATGATGAAGAGAAAGTTACTTTTCTGATGACTTCCCAAATGTTGCTCGGATTCCTGACGCAATGTTAAAAAGGGTGAATCCTACGAATTCTGTTTTGGTTGCTTATCAGAAAACATTCGATCCATCTATTCCAACAGGAATCTTGTTGCCCCGAGAAGAATGACAATCGAAAAAGTCCAAGAAGTCGATGAAAGCTGATCCTACCTCACCAGCAAAGAAATTGAAGGGATCTACATCTTCTAAATCTCCACAGAAGGTTGGTGAAGAAAATTTTGTTGTAACAGTTGAACCAACAAATGTGAGTGAGCCGATAGTGGAAGAGAGTCAAGAAAAAAGGGTTATTCCTTCGAAAACAGGGATGTTTCGAAGAATCAAGATAAAATCCACTCACAAACGTAAGTCACCGGCACAAAAGCTTATTCGAAAGCATCAGGTTTCTCACCAAGGAGTCTTGATTCGCGAGATACCTGTTCTAGTTTCTCCGAGTTCGAAGAAAAGGGCAACAGAGGATATGGCAAAACATCTGGCTAAAGGAAAGAAAAAGAGGAAGAATCGAAAAATTGTTTTGTCTCCTAAGTCAACAGAGGAGGATGAAAGGATACCAGAAACTCAAGAATTCACTTCTATCATCAGTTCTACTCCTAAGCAGACAAGTGTCATACCACGCAAAGTTTTGATTGCCAAATCAATTCTTGAGGAGGTGCGAACTTCAGACATCCCTGCACACGTATCTGATACGGATGCAAATGTTAATATGGGTGAAGGAGGTTCGAAAGCTGCAGATCAAGGTCCATTCATATCTACTCCTTTCGAATCATTGGTTTCAGTTACACCAACATCTACAATTCCTATTCCATCAACCACTATCTCACCAACATTCGAGCACATCCTCAATCAACCGATTACTTCTATGTTTTTGTCTCAATCCACCGATACTCCCAAACCCTTTTCACCAACAGAAACTGATCAGGAAGGGTTTGGTGGAACATTTGAAGATTTGGAGTTTCATAATGAAGAAGAAGATTTTCTTGATCACATGCTAATGACCATGAAGCAATACAAAATTTTGAATCAAAAGTTGAACTCTATCATTCAATCTCAAGCTGATCTGGGAGGGGGTTGATCACTTTCAATTTTAGAGATTGACTCAATGTTGAAGTTATGTGAGTAAAGAATTATCAACAAAGTGTCTGGTATGTTGAAAGCTTCTAAGACAGTGCTTATGGAGAAATTTGATTTTACGGATCAGACTAATGAACTTCGATTTAAACATCAAAGATCTAATTTTCTGAGTGAAGTGAAAGAACTACGAAACGTCACAAAAGAACGACATGTTCTTTTTGTTCAAGAGGTTAAGAAAGTAAGGGAGGATGTGAACTTCAAAATTCAAGAGCTTTGAGAAGATATGCAAAAGGAAATTTTGTCAGTTCAAAATGATTATGCGTCCTTAAATCAGAAGGTTGATATCATATGTTATGTTGTTACTCAATTTGTCAAGTTATATGAAGGGTTGAGTCTACAAATCACTCAAATCTCCAAGTCTGAAATAGAAAATTTTGAAGGAGTGATAAAGTTGTTGAAGGAGTTGAAGGAGATTTCAACAACACCTGTTTCATCTCCGTTGATCACTCCAGAGTTTTTGTCACAAAAGTTTGTATAGTTCAAAGCTATTTTAAACAAGCAGCTTGCTCCATTACTTCGCATTTCAAGTCTTCTTCCCACAACAACTGCCCCTCTTGTTGTCACAGGGGTGCAAGGAGGAGAAAGGAGGTCAGAAATGATGCAAAGGTTGTGGGAAAATTTTTTTCAACAAACATCCCATCAAGAAAGCCAGTGGTTGTGTTTGCTCAACCAGTTACTTCAACAATTGTAACTTCATTACCAATTACATGAACAATTTCGAAAGGAATTGTTATTGGTAAACCTTTGGAGTCTGGTGGGAGTGGTTCGAAGCCAAAAGACATAGCTGAAAAATATGTTTCGAAAGACAAAGGCAAATCAATTATTGTGGAAAAATCCAAAGAAGAGGAGAAGGCTGAGGTTGAAGCTGAAGTGTAGAAAATGAGGCTTGTTCAAAGCATCATGACACAGAGAGCTGGTGATCTGATGGGCATGGATAAAGGTGATCCAGCAAAACAATACAACTATGAAACAATCGAAGCTGCTGTTGCCTTTAATCACATGTACTCGTTTGAAAAGAAGCCTAAACAGAGTTATGTGGTTACAAACACTGATGCGAGCCAATTGGATTTCCCTGTTAATGAGATGATGTTTATCATGCCTCAATTTAAAGCAGAATGGAATTTTAAAGAAAAGGATGAAGGAACTCATATGAAGATTCGATTTCATGTTGTCCTTGGCAAAGCCCTTGAGGAAGTTTGGTCTTTGATAAAGATAAAGAAGGTCATAAGTATAAAAAGGGATGTTTTTGAAAACAAAATTCAAAACATCAAATATATTGTGGCCAGAGCAGATGGAAAAACACACGAATTCACCATTGCAGATTTTCCTCTGACGAACTTGTATGATCTTATACAAGTTACATTGCTTCTTAAAGATAAATCTTTTTCTTATCTGCAAAACACATATCCGGAGGAATTCAAACTTGGAGTTGCTCACATCAAAATTTTCATTGATAATTACTATGAGTGCCTTGCACTGACTGATGTTGAGCTGGCTACTGCAAAGGGGATGGAAATTAAAGTACCAATGGCTCTTTCATTGAATCAGACTGAGTTAAAGAAGCATGCTGATGGGCAAATATGTCTAAAGCCATTTGGTATAGTTTTTGGTGGAAAAGATAAACCTGGAAAAACGAAGAGGTTTTTGTTTCAAGCTTATGAAGTGGAGAGATATTCGACATCTCAGTATACGAACTTGATTGTTCGTATGAACCACTACAAAAAGAACAATGAAGGAGACAAGAAGGAGTTGAAGAAAATAATTTCATGGTACACTGAAGTTCAAAGAGTTTTGCTGTACTCCATAGCTTGGCTTACAAACTGAAGACTTCGACTTTGATTACAAAGGGGGACATTGTTAGGGTCGAATTGTTGTGATAGTCGAAGTTTGTATTTTGGAGTCTTCGAACATTTTTTGTAATGTATTTTAAAAGGGCATAATATTCGAAACTTAATGTCTACTCCTTAGTATATTTTTTGTACGCTTTCCTCTCCTACAAATAGGAGATGTTTCTAGGTTCTTAGTAACGAAGTTTTACAGAATATCCATTGTACTCTGTAAACTTTGCTGAAGCGTAATACGAGCCAAACAGATTATATATACATTCTGTGTTCAAATCTCGCACTCATACTTTGAATTCTTTCTCTAATTCATTCAATACTTGATTCTTTGTTTCTTCAATAATTAAACACCGAGAGAGATAAGCGGGTGACGCTTAGTGAGTTCAATAACAGTTACAATATAACGCTAAGCCATATATATATATATATATATATATATATATATATATATATATATATATACACATACACACACACACACACATATATATATATATATATATATATATATATCAATATGGCAGTAACAAAGGGGGTCAATGAACAACAAAGGCAGATGAGTATCATATGACAGGTTTTCCATATCAACCAGTAATTTGATTCAAAGATTTACAATCAATGATACATAACAATTTCAACTTGATATACTTCAACAAAACTTCAGCCCAAGTGTAATAGAAAATACAATTTCAGATTATAATTTTGCTAGCATTTACAGGCTTTCAACCCTACCTAGCCTTCCACCAATACCAAAGTGATGCTCATTCATTCACTTCATGGTCAAAGGTACAACTCCATTGTCATAATAACACGGGAAAGCACATTGCACATATAACATATAACATACAATAGTCCTTATATTGAACTCACCATGATATAATTGAATGGTATAATGATAATTTGGGCAGCACTTTGTCTTTAAAAATGACTTTCATTGACGAAACCGGGGATTTTTGTTGAAAAACCAGGCCTTGCGCGGGCAGAGTTTGAGCTTGAAAATATTATTTTCTCGGGTCTTCGGTGTGTCGGGACTTGCTTTGGATGTCGGGGATGTTTCCTTGGCTTCGGGGGTGTTAGGGTACTTTGAGAGAGAGTAGAGAATGAAAGAGAGTCAAAGTTGGAAACAAAATTCATAAAACCTCGCTTCCTTTTATAGTGGTCCGTGGGTTCGCATTATGCTGGGCATACTTTGGTACGCTATGCATACCTCAGTACGCTGGGCGTACCTTCATACGCGGCACGTAGGTGAGACGTGGCTTCTGATCGGAACCCGAGCCTCGGACGTGGCTGAGTTAGGACACGTGTCCATCATGCGAAGGCACAAGGTGACTGATACGTGTCTTCATAGTACGTTGGGCGTACAACGACGTACGCTGTGCGTACCTCTCCGGTCCAGCCTCGGCATTTGTGCCATAAACTACAAAATTTCATATCTTTCGCATACGAGCTCCGTTTTTGATGTTCTTTATATCCGCGCATAGGTGAGATTATACTCTACAACTATCATTTAGATTCCGTCGGCTAATTTTGAATTAATTTTTAATATTATGTTTTTAACGGTCCGGGACAGGAAAAGTCCGTAAAAAATTCATAACTTCTATATCCGATGTCCGTTTTCGTCTGTCTTTTTACCGTTGTGCTACAATTAACGAGACCTTAGATTCCTATTTAAGTTGTATCGGCTAAAAATCACTCAATCTTTATTTCGAGTTTCAGGCTGTGTACTACTATGCCGAATCTTAAAAAAATCATAACTTCCTCTTACGAAGTCAGATAAGGACGTTCTTTTTATGAAAATTCTTCGTTCAACGAATACTACGATTTTCATTTAGATCACTAAATCTAAAAAGTAGGTTATCGTAAACTCACTTTTTACGTCATATGACGTCGTGCTAGTTCCGACGTGAAACTTCAATAAGTCATAACTTTATTGTTGTAACTCATATTTTGATGAGGTTTTCGCCTAAACGTTTCTAACGAGATAATTTGCAACTTTCAATAACATTATTTTTACTTATTTCCAACTTGAATTTTACGTTTTCATTAATTTCAATATTGACTTTTGATAGGAATCTCATAAGACTTCTAATACTTCCCGAATGATTCTAAACATAGTTTTACTTCAATTCTCATAAAACTATCTTGTTAGAACTCTATTCTCAAAACCATATAATATTTAATAACATTCATTTTTAAACTAGCAAAACACGATAACTGAACATGTATGTTACATAATGTCCTATCCTACCCGTTCGGCTAACAACCATCCACTAGTCAAGGAAGCGGTGGGTGAGAGTGAGACCCCCATTCAATTGCCATTTTATTGGCAATTTCCTTATACCCCCTTATAGACCAGCTTCGTAAATTAGGCCTACTAATGGTAAGACTGGCTGTGTTATACATATATATAAGTATTACGGTATTAATATTATAATAGTATAAGGTTTGAATTTTAAACTTTTAAAACTCTAGGGTTTAGAATTTAAATATTTCAAAATCAAAACTTTTTAATCAAATTTTAAATTCCAAAACTTGAGGGCAAGTTTTGAAACTTTTCAAAACTTCTTAGATCAAATTTGAGAACAATTAAATTAATCACATAATTTATCTATATCACAAAATTTGACCTAGTCCAATTTCATATAGAAAGATAATTCACATCAAATTCTACAAATAATTAATTTATTACATAAACAAGTAATTATCTCAAAATCTGACAATTATCCTTCAGTTGGATGAGGATAATCATTACCTTATCATAAAAAACAATTTTTATCAGTCAAAACAGTTTTTGGTAATGATCCTAATCCAATTCTGGCCAAAAAAAACCTACAAATCTGCAAACAAATGATCTAACTTGTCGAGTCCTGCAATGGGCTCGTCGAGTTCCTTCATAGGACTCGTCGAGTCGACCAGTGAGAGAGCAGATTTCAATTTGCTTCAACTTTGAAAAATTAACCAATGCATCTATATAACATAAAACACCCTAGGCTCTGATACCACCGATGGTTTTTAAGCACTATAAGAATCATATGGTGCACATACAAGCCTAATGCTTTGGATCTAAGTTTTTTCAAGTTATACATGTAATTTTCATATTATGAAAAGTGTGAACCCTAACTAGCATACAATTTTGAGATTTACAACACAAAACAAGTTAGATGAATATCTCTTTGTTGTAGCTTGTAGAACTTGGCCTTTCAAGAGCTTAGTACCTCAAATGTGATACCTCTAACACATCACAAACACAATGAACAATGGAGGATTATGAGAGAGAGCCTATGAGGCACCAAAAATTGGCTAGGGTTTCTTCTTGGAAGTCTTGGCCAATTTTTGGAGTGTTAGGGGTTACATTTATAGTGTGAAATTCCTTGGGTTTCAACTTGTAAACCCTAATTCACTCACTTAGGCCTTTAATACAATAACTCATTTGATAGCCTTTTGGACTAACTCTTCATGGACTCACATAGATTTAGTCCATCCCTAACCAACATGGATCATTAGCCCAAACTATATGTATCATTGATTTACTTAATCAGTCTCCGTTAATATAATCATTCTCTTTTGATCACTAAATTAATTTCAAATTAATCCTGATCAATACCAATTAAATAATATGATTTCTCAGTTAATATACTATTCTTATAATATATTAGTAAATCACAAATAACCTCTTTCTTAAATATTCATCCTATCAAATTGCTCTGGTGAAGGCAGCCCAAAAGGACCATGCTACTATCGGGTCAAGTACATACCAATTATAGTTATGGGCTTAGAAACCTAATCCAACAGAAGATTAGGTGCTCATTCTCTTAGGTTTGTTCCTAACTCATATGAGAATTTCGTTGATACCATGCTTTATGGTAGGACAACGATCAATGTGAATGTTGTGAAGGACTCTCTGATGTCTAAGGAACTGAACAAAAAACTTTCAGATGGAGAGGAGGTGTCTAGTCCCAGTTTGTTAGCAGGGATAGGGAGGACAAAAGAGAGGACAGATGAAAACAGAGGGAGATCACGTTCAAAATCAAAGTCTAAAGGTTCATCAAACATGGAATGTTATAACTGTATGGAGAATGGGCACTTCAAGCGAAATTGTCCATAGCTGAGGAATGGGAAGTCCAAGAGTGAATCAAGCCGTAATAACACTGCTACTCTGGTTCAGGAAAGTTCCGATGAAGGGGACGATGGTGATGTACTGAATGTGTGTACATCAAGTTTTGTCGATGCTTGGGTCTTGGATTCTGGAGCATCCTATCACATGACGTATAATCGTGACTGGTTTGACTCCTTCAAAGAGTGGGATGGCACAGTGGAGATGGGTGAAGATTGGGTGAGTAGTATCAAAGGTAGTGGCATGGTTCTAATCAAGATGCATGATGGCATGGTCAGAAAGTTAGATTTCTGGTACGTTCCAGATCTTTAGAAGAATCTAAGTTCTCTGGGCACATTGGCTAAGAATTGGATGAGGTACGCTAGTGAAGGCGATTGGGTCAAAGTGACCACAGGCTCTCTGGTTATAATGAAAGGGAAGATGAATCGTGGAGGGATCTATATCCTAGAAGGAAGTACGGTTATGGGAACGGTGGCTATCTCCCAATCCTTGAATGAAGGTGATAACAAGATAGAGTTGTGGCATCGTATGTTGGGCCAAATGACCGAGAAGGGCATGTTAGTTCTAAGTAAACAAAGACTGCCTAGTGGAGAGGCTAATGGAAAGATAAGGTTTTGTGAAGCTTGCATCAAGGGAAAACATCACAAAGTGAAGTTCGGTACTGGTCAACACACAGGCAAGGAAATCGTGGAGTACGTTTACTCAGATATGTGGGGTCCTGCACCAGTGAAGTCTCAAGGAGGATGCTCATACTTCGTGACGTTTATTGATGACTATTCAAGGAAGGTTTGGTTGTACTTTCTGAATATGAAGGATGTGGTGTTTGGGAAGTTAAAGGAGTGAAAGACCATGGTTGAGAAAAGGACTTGAAAATAGGTCAAGACTCTGAGGACAAACAATGGTTTGGAGTTCTTCAATGCTCCATCTGACAGTTTCTATAAGGTAGAAGGTATAGTGAGGCACTGCACCGTACGATACACACTACAAAAAAATGGAGTTGCAGAACGTATGACCCAAACATTCAAGCGGCGTGCAAGGTGCATGCGGATACTTGCTAAGTTATCCAAGAAATTTTGGGCGGAAGCAGTTAACATTGCATGCTATCTGCTGAACAGATAACCATCACTACAATAGACTTGAAGACTCCTAAAGAGGTATGGTCCAAGAAATCCCCTAACTATTTTGGTTTATGTATATCTGGATGCCCTGCATATGCTCATGTCAATCATGGTAAACTTGAGCCATGGGTAATGAAGTGCATATTTCTAGGATATGTGACAGGAGTAAAAGCTTATCGACTGTGTGTACAGAAGAAGGAACAACTCCTAAATTTATCATGAGCAGAGATGTGACAACCCGATATTTCAACTCTTTGTAATGACCTAAATGGGTCAAGTGTTGTAACCACTTTTGAGTAATAAAAATTTACTTCATAATAAAATGTAAAAATAGTTCTATTTAAATTCCTTCTATGTTTAAATGTCTTTAAACCATGATCGTACGTAAAAAGAACGCCCAAATCCAACTTCATATATCGAAGTTATGATTTTTCCAAGTTCAGCTTAGCAACAGACAGCTAAAAACTCGAATCGGAGATCGAGCGACTTTTGGCCGAAATGACCTAAACGAGAATCGAAGGTCTCGACAATGGTATTTCAGCGGTAAAAAGTCTGGCAAAAACCGACATCAGATAAAGAAGTTATGAATTTTCAAAGAAATTCCTTAAACACGATGAGTTTAATATAAATAATAAAAAAAAAAATTTCGGAATTTGCCGACAGAGTCTAAACGAAAGTTGTAGAGCGTAGTCTCACCTACGCGAGGATATAAAGACCATCGAAAACAGAGTTCGTATGAAGAAGATATGAATTTTTGAAGTTTATTAAATAAATTATATATTTATTTAATTCAAAATTCGGACCTTATCCGAAGAGGAGTCAGCGTCCTCATCCGAGGTACGCGCTGCGTACCCCTATACACCCTGCGTACCCGAGAGACTTGGCCTCTGATCGTCCACGTCGCCCTATCCGAGGTTTCCGACCCGTCCGACCCGCCCGTCCGACCGACCCGTCCGACCCGCCGTCCCGTCCGACCCGCCGTCCCGTCCGACCCGCCTCCCCACCGATCTGTCCTATCCGAAGTCGAGGCAGTCGAGGCTTCGGTCATGCATGACATACGCGTACGCGCTGCGTACGAGCGTACGCCCAGCGTACCGAGGCGGTTCAGCCATCCTATAAATAGAATGCGAGGCTTTCCGGAAATTTTGCTCACTTCTCTCTTTTCTCTCATGATCTTGCCTCGATTTCCGTGCCCGTTCAAACCCGACGCTCTGGTCTTTTTGCTCAAGTCCCGAGGGTCGATTTTACTCCCGAGATTCCCGAGAATCCCGAGAAAAATCCATTTCCCGAGACGAAACTCTGCCCGGTTTTCCATCTCGCTTTCTTCAATCAATCAAGTGAGTTCATACCCCTTAATTTACCTTTTAAATGTTCTATAAATTCTTTTATATGCTTTCAAGGGGGGGATACAAGTTAAATACTTATAGTTATTGCTTCAATCACATGTGATTGCATTAATCACATGTGATTAATAACTAGGGAAACCAGTGATTTTATCACTGTTCAAACTGTCTATCAAACTGTTTTACTTCAAAATGTTTTACAAACCCATTTACTCTTCAAATTATATTACAACTGTGATTTAAACAAATGTTCCTTATACTTAAACTGTTTTAACCAACCCTATGCCTTCAAATTGTTTTATAGATTGACATCAAGTCGATCTTTCTTTAAAGATAATACTTATGTTTCAAATGTCTTATAAAAACCTATTTATGCTTTTATATTATAAATTGCATGCCCATATATGTATAGATGTATAAATAATGTTTAAAGGGCTTAGGAAGGCCATCCACCCTATTTCCTTTTTCTCGATTTGGATGTGGTCTGGTGGGATTTCGGGTGACCATCCGAAGGTCGTTTCATTATTAATTATATATCCATTATACATATATAGACATAAAAGTACTTCCCTATTCATACGTACTAGCCACACCATTAGTAAGTTACCATCGGGGTAACACAGAATCATACTATTACAACTGCTAGATCAATGAGTCAGTTCATTCATGAGTCTATACTAGGAAGAGAATATATGCAACTATACTATGAGAACATATACAACTATACTAGGACGAGAAACATTTCATCACATATGCAAGAATACGATAACAAATGTGATCCACTGTATCGGAGCATGCCTTAAATGTCATGGCCCGAGTTGTAGCCAGAATTCTCTTGGAGGGAGAGCGTTGAGTTTGTGTATAGATCTATACTGGATTGACTATCCTACACCTTGCTGCTAGCTACAGCCGGACCTGCAGGTCTGCGGGTGCCAAACGTCATTTCCGTTATTACGACCGTTCTTTATGTCGTTCTTATCAGTCGATAGTATGGTGCAATTATCACATTATACCTTAATATAAATCCGGTTTAAGGTAATTAGTACAGCCGTAGTCACTATAAAAGTAAGCTACAATACTACAATGATTTACCCATTACATATTTTTAGTGATAATCTCACTTGAATTTTTATGTACAAACTATATTTTGTTAAAAGATAGTTGCACTTGGGAAATTACACACTTTTACAACAAGCGAACATACAAAACAGTTAAAGCCTTGGTAGAAGGCTACTATTTTAGAAAATATAGGTTTTTCTAAGAGATTCAAACTTTTACAAACACTTACATACATGAACTTATACTTGAGACATGTTCAAATGTTTTTGATAAACAAACACCGACATTAAAATACTTATGAACTCACCAGCTTAGTGCTGATAAACTCTTTCAAAATAACTTGTATTCTCAGGTCATCAGTAGACAGGTACCGATGCCAGCTTTTGAGATGATGGAGCGCACTCAAGACTCATCATATTATTATTTTGATTTACGTTATATTTTTGGTGTCTAAAACTGTACAGAACACGCTTGTATTAAAACTATATATTTAATGCAATGGATGATGTTGTTTGCTTATTTAAATTTACTGTGTTGTGATTACCTTACATGACGTCCTCCGCCCCAAAACGTTTCCGCCGTTCTTGGTTTTGGGGTGAGACAAGAGATGTGACCTTTGATGAATATGCCATGGGTAACCAGGGAGGAGGTGAAACAAGTCAGGCAGGGAAGAAAGATCTGGGTGCTAGCCAGAAGGTGGAGTTTACATCTCAAACTCCAGATAGAGTTGTGATTAGTGAAAAAGAGCAAGGCAGCAGTGAACAACCTGGATAAGATGAAATCCAAGAGCAACACATGGGATCTTCATCTAGTGGTGTTGATGTCGGGAAAGATGATGGGTTTGAATCAATAGCAATGAGAAGATCAAAGAGGGTTATTCGACAAGCTGACAGATATGTGGGATGTGTGAATTCAAGTGAACTTGACTCCATTGCTTTTTCCTTAGCAACTGGAGAATACATTGACACTGAGGAGCCTCAATGATATACAGAGGTTGTGGCGAGTAAAGAAGCAAATGAGTTGTTGATGGCCATGAATGAAGAAATGTAATCGTTAGAGAAGAATGAAACATCAGATCTTGTTCCATTACCAAAGCGAGCAAAGCCACTGGTATGCAAGTGGATATTTCAGAAGAAGGAAAGGATACTAGGTGTTGAACTTGCTAGGATCAAGGCAAGGTTGGTGGCATAAAGGTTCTCTTAAAAAGAGGGAATAGATTATAACGAGGTGTTGAAAGTGAACCTCTAGCAATCTCTAACCTTTTTAAAGTTTCGAAGTCAGCCTCAGTTCCGAAACAGAAGTTGGTACGAAGTCAGTGTGCAGTCCGGAATAAAAGTTTATGTCCGGAAGAGAAGAGAAGTTTGTGGTCAAAACAAAATGAAGGCATTCCGGAATGGATGCTATGTCTGGAATGTTAACCTGCGAATCAGTGTTTTATCCATTTTTATTAATTGTATTTTTCATTTAGCTTGATGTTACATATCATAGGACTAGATCACTTTGTCAAACCTAGATAATCAGAGTGTCAGGAGTAAGTCTATTATCCAGTCTTATGTATGTAATTTGATTGTACGATGTATCATGTTCTCATATTTATAGTAGTTTTCAATGACAAATCAAATGACGGATTGTTCAAACAAATATAGCAATATTCTAGTTTAGTTCACCTTCTAAGTTATTCTCTCAAACATTCTCATTGTTCTTCATTTATTGTCTCATCATTAATATCTTGAATTCTTTGTTGATTGCATTAATTCAGACTTAACTGGTCTTGCCAAACTTGACTAGAACATTCCTTAGCAAGCAGACATTGATCTTAAGCACTAAATTAAGGTTTGAGTTTTCAAACCTTGTCCCTACGCATTAGATCTCTTGTTCTTTCAATTGGTATCAGAGCTCGATTGGTTGTCCATTGAATCCATAAGATCAGATTATAGTTGGTTTGAGATTACCCTGGTATTTCAACCATTTCTGTGTTCAGGATAGAAGTTCTTCTATATACCACTTTTGCTTGAAGATATCTTAACTTTAATGGCTGCTTCTAATCCTCAACAAATGTATTCAATGCAAATAGCAAATAGAATGGGTTACCCTACTCGTGCTGCACTGCTAGTTGTTGATGAATATTATCATTAGAAAGTCAGAATGGAAAGATTTTTACTGGCTAAAGAGAAAGGTGAAGTTATCCAGAGATCCATCAGAGAAGCTCATCATGTTCCAGTTAGAACAATAGTTAGAGACGCTGCTGCTCAACTCATGGGTAAATATGAACAACGCCCAGCTCCTCTCACTGCTGACAATATTGAGAAGTTTCATGTTGATCAAGTAGCATTCTCTGAAATGGTGTTTAGCGTTCCACCATCTCTCTTTCAACACATTAAGTTGTGTAAATATGCCAAAGAGATTTGTGACACTCTTCAATATTTGATCGAAGGTTCAGAAAATATGAAAGACAAGCATTTGACATCTGTTGTAAACGAGTTTGACACCTTTACAACAACTCCTGGTGAATCAGTTGGCTCACCCTCGAACCGATACCGAATCGTAGTCAACAATATGACTGCTCATGGGATTGTCCAAACTCCCTTGGATTACAATCTTAAGTTCATAAACAGTCTTGGTAAAGGATGGGGAAACATGAAGTCTTGTCTTCAAAGCAATGGATCTCTAAAGAAGCTGGAGTTTTATTAACTATCTGATGAACTGCAAGGTCATGAATCAAACATTGCTCAGACCTTAAGTGAACTCTCCGGAGGTCCTCTTGCTCTACTTAGCTCATTTGAACCCTCTATTCCAAATCCATATATCTCGGATCCTCTCAAAACCAATGTTCCACCTGCTCAACCTTCCTTACATATCCTATCTACTCAGAACTATCCTATTGATTATACTCTTGATTCTGAAGCCATGGACTCAAAACTTCATTTTCAACAGGACTTCGCACTACTTCTATGAAATATAAACATCGATTCAATCCATCTCATAAACCTTATCACAATCATTTTCATGCTCCTCATCAAAATAATCCTCAACCTTACTCTACTCCGCAACAACAAACCGCTCCAGAAAACCCACCAGCCTACAAACCAAACATCTCTAAACCAACTCCACCTCCGGAACCTCAGCAGATTCCGAAATCTGACAAACCAAAAATTGTGTGTCATAAGTGTGGACATGCATACCATTTTGCAAAAGATTTTCTAGCTGATATTCCACAAAAACCAAAAATCAAGGGTTCTGCTTACTATGCCCGAAGAGCATAAGATATGGCTGAAAGTGAAAAGGCATTTGTCACAATTGTGTCTATAGATGTAGAAGGATATTGGTCATCCGGAGATGATGATGATATGACTACTGGAAGAAACATGTGTTTGATGGCGAGACAAACCATTGAGTGTGATGAAGGCTATTGGTCTTCAGGGTCTGAAGATGAAGATGAAGATGATGTTGCTGAACCTAACTATTGCTACATGGCCACCAATGATCCAGCAGGTCAAAGCATTGTTCAGCAGGTAACATCTATGATTACTGATAATAATTTGATAGGACTCTTTGTGAATCTTGTCTAACCCAGATCCAAATAGATATGAACACCATCTGTAGAGCCTATGAGTTAGCCATAGATGCCAGTGAGAAGAAGGAAATTGAACTGAGTCATCTTAGGTTATGTTTCGAGGATAAGAAATTAAAAATAGAGTCTTTAGAAAGAGAACTTGTAATGTCACAAGATGAATGTATCATTCTTAAAGACAAATGTGACATCACTTATTTTGAAAGAAATGTTCTGATTTCAGATAACAAACGCCTCAATTCCAAAATTGATGCTTTGCATAACTTCATTGACTTGCTTGAAGCAAATCAAAGAATGACACATAACTTTTGTCATCGTTGGTCAAAAGCTCCTGGTCTCGGAACAAAAACAATAGCTAGTCCCTCGAAGGAGTTACAAAACCTGACCAGTTTTGGAGATGTTTTGAACCATAAACATTCGGATACATTTGTTTCTCTCTTGTCACCCCTTCATGAGACTTCTGACCATTTTTCATCTTTTATTCCTGAGTTTAAACCTATAGTTGTCAAGTGTCCTGATTCCACGCCCCTTCTGCCTCTGACAAACCTAGACCATAATCGGACCACGGATATCCACCATAGTGCTTCAAATCACATTGATTATGTTCCAAAACATAGTCCTCTTAACAACTATGTTGTTGAAGAAATTCTTTCAGTGACAACTGAATCTGTTACCACTGAGTTTGCATGGGCATCCTTAGATGATAACATAGAAATCACAACTAATGTCTCATATGATTCGTGTGAATCAAATTCTTTGGTAACCTCTAAAACAACCTTGGTGCCCATCAAGCCCAAGTTTGGCAATCCTTTAAGTGGTCAGACTTCCATGTCAACATCTAACCAAAGAAAGAAACCCTCCTTGAACCAAAAAGATGTTATTAGTCCTAAACAAAAAGCCAAAAACGCTCTAAAAAGGAAGTTAAATCAAGACAAAACTCAAGATTCCTTGAGAACTCCAAAATTAGTGTATCATGGAATTCTCATTCCTCAACTCACAATCAAAACTCCTTCACACCCACTAAGATTCTCAAGAGACCTTCCAATACTCCCAGTCTTGTAGAACAAATGAAAGTAGTCAGTCCCACTCCAAAAGGTCTAGTGTGAGCACCAAATCTGTCCGAAACAACTCTCCTCGGAATGTTTCACCCGTTTTAATTGCCAAAACTGAAGACACGATTTTTAAACCTCAATCTACAAACTCAGAAGTGCCATCAACCAAACCTAAAAGTGTTAAGAAAACAACTTTTCCAAAATCTTCAAAACATAACCTTGTTTGGAAAGTTAAAACACACAAAGATGTAACAACAACTCCGGAAGACATAGTAGTTCCCACTACTTCGGAAGCTCAAAGTCCGAAGAAAGTTGCTCCCAACTCTCATGTCATTGAGTATGACTTCTAGATAGATGAAAGACCATGACTTTCTATTTGTTTCCAAAGGAATCTAGGAACAAACCTGCCAAACCATCTGTTGCTCAGAAGTCACTATCAGAACCCAACATTCATGCGTTTGTCCCAAAACCTAACTTAGAGCCTAAAAACTCCACATCTCACTAATTTTTACAGGCACTCTATGCGTCAGATCAAGAGAAAATATGGTATATTGACAGTGCTTTCTCCATGCACATGATGGGGGTAGAAAAACATTCTGCAAGATCTGAAACTTTCTCCTACCACTAGTTACGTGACATATAGCAACAACTCCGACTCTCAGATTTGTGGTTATGGCATCCTCACCAATGGAAACTTCTCTATTTCAAATGTAGCCTACGTAGCTGACCTGAAGCACAACCTGATAAGTGTAGCTCAACTCACTGACTCAAATCGGTGTGTTGAATTTTGCAAGAAACATAGCTACTTAAGGACCAAAGACAGAAAAGAATGCTTGATCAAGTCAAATTGCAACAGAAACATGTACCCGCTCGACATCAACATGATCATTGGCAAACCTCAATTATGCCTTTTTTCCAAAGTTGTTCCTGACATTAGTTGGTTATGGCACCTAAGGCTTGCTCATTTGAATTTTTGCTACATGAATGATCTTGTGTCTGGTGAAATGGTAAGAGGACTATCGCTCCTCAAATTCGAGAATGATCACTTGTGTGTTGCATGTGAGTGTGGTAAGCAGTCAAAGAAGGGTCATCCTATCATCATTGAAAAATCAATCTCAGAACCATTGGAACTTCTTCACATTGATTTATGTGGACCCTCAACTGTAGAGAGTCTTCATCACAAGAAATACATCGTTGTGATTTTTGATGATTTTACAAGGTTCACTTGGGTCTTCTTCCTTAGGCTAAAGTCTCAAACAACCTCTGAACTCATCAATTTCATCAAAGGAATAGAAGTTCTTATCGAACTTCCAGTAAGAAGAATCTGAAGTTATAATGGTTCAGAATTCACCAATGGAACCATTGAGAAATTCCTCACTAAGAAAGGAATTGATCACAACTTTTCTGCTCCTTACACTCCACAACAGAATGGTGTTGTTGAAAGAAGCAACAGAACACTTGTTGATACTACTCAATCTATGCTCAACTTTGCAAACCTTCTACTCTATCTTTGGGCTGAAGCTATCTTTACGGCATGTTTTACTCAGAATAGAAGCATCATCAGTCGCCGCCTCAACATGACACCGTATGAAGCTATGAATGGTTGAAAGACAAGCATCTCTTTTCTTCACGTCTTTGGATGTCGATGCTTCATAAAAAAACAATCATGATTAGCTTACAAACGTTCAACCAAAAACTGATGATGCAATTTTTCTTGGTTACTCTGCAAAATCAAAGGCGTATCGAGTACTTAATTGTCGTGCTCGAGTTATAGAAGAAAACTTTGATGTTACCTTTGATGACAACTTAATTTGAAATTTCGTTCCTACTCATCTTACTACTCATATAATGGAGTGTTGGGTAGCGTAGCATTTTTATGTATTGCGTCTATTGGGCTCAATTATTAGTCCAAGTTTTGTTACTCTGGTTTGGGCCTGTCCAACCGAGAGCTGATAGGGTTTGATATAAATATATATGCTTGCATGCATATTAGGTTAAGGATTGATAGCGATTACGATAGATCACAAATTATTTCTTCATCGTTCTTGTAAACCCTAAATCCTCTACAGTAGAAGTTCTTTATCGAGCTCTGCTGAGGATTGTTGATTAATCATTTGACACACTTTGATCCATTCTTGTGTTCTTGCTGTTTACTCGTTTATTATTTTACCTGTTTTAAAGATCTAATCAATCTTCAAGTTAGTTTTTAACTTATCAATTGGTATTAGAGCAGGAGGCTGTGTAATTCAACACTTCTTTTCTGTGAAAAAGGTTTCGATTAGGGTTATTCCGCATTTACTGATATTTATTGAGCCGTCATCTCATAATTGAAGTAACTCGATATTTATTGTTTTGCCCTAATTTAATACATTACAAGTCTGATCTTTTAACAGGTTATTCGATCAAGTATGGACGAGTCACAATCCAATCCCATTAATATTTCGAACAGCATTGGATCAACAACGAAGATTCCCATCCTTTACACCCATGATTATGAAGTCTGGGCACATCACTTTGAAGATTATGTTATAGGATCTGAGGACAATGGATACCTCATCTGGGAAGCAATCGTTTCTAGACCCTTTTCTCGTTCAGGAACTTCAAGGATTATTAAAACTCAGAAGGAGTATAATGATCTTTTGAAAGACGTTAAAGATATTGCTCAAGACGAAAAAGATAAATTCCAGTGCAATATCAAAGCATTGAGATTAATCAGATTCGCTCTTCAATCCGACACTTTCAGGCTGGTGAGTTCATGCACAACCGCAAATGAAATATGGGACAGGCTACGAGAATTATACTCTATGGACGAAGATCTTGAACACTCCATTCAAACCCTACTCTTGTCCGAGTTTGGTGAATTCAAGCAGGGAGCCGAAGAAACTGTGACTCAAACGTTCGATCGCTTCAATCATCTTCTTAGAAAAATGATTAAACATGACATCGAAAGGAAGCTTATTGAGCAGAAGGTTACGTTTTTGAACGGCCTCAGATCTGAGTGGAGAGCAGTTGTGTCCACAGTTAAAGCGCATGAGCAATTCAAATCCTACTCTTTGGCGAAACTGGTGGGCATCCTAAAATCTCAAGAAAAGATCGTGTTACAGGAGAAAAATGTGGTTTCAAGTCTGGGTTCGTTGGCCCTCCTGTCCAAAAGCAAAGCGGTGATGGAAGAAGAAGACCTCAACTTGGAGGACTATGACCTCACTTCTGAGGACTATGCTATGATGGTGTCAAACCCCAAGAGGTTCATCAAGAAGAGATTTCCCACCAACAAGAACCGAAATTGGCAGGGGAGTTATAGTTCTGAAAAGGTCAAAGATGAACCGAAGGCAGAAGAATCAAAGAAGGAACCGAAGGCTGAAGGAGATTCGGGAGTGAGCTGCTATTACTGTGGAGGAAAGAACCACTATGCAAAAGATTGCGTCCTCAAGAAAATGGCAGAAAAGGATGATGAAAAGGATGAAGAAGCTTTGTTGCTGAAAAAGCTGGATGAGATCAGGAAGAAGAAATCTACTGCTAACCCTTCTATGAATGCTTTAATTGTGCAGGGTTCGGTAGCGGATGATGAGTTCGGTGGCGTGGAGGTCTGGTCAACCGACTCTGAAGATGATGAAGTAAGAAAGCCTTCTCATGGAAAGGCTTATGTGGCGAAAGAAGAGAGCAGTGGTGGAAAATGCTTGATGGTGTCCGACGTATCTCAGATGAGGGGATACAACACAGATGGTGGAAATGAAGACACGAAGGAGCAACAAAATTTGTGCTTTACAGCTAAACCGCTTAGTGTGCAGTTCAACGAGCTTGATGAACTGATCAAGAAGTTACAATCCGTTTTTGTTTCATTCAAAGTCCCACAATGCTCATACGAAAAAGAATTAAAAAGTGTTAATTCAAGAATCTCTCATCTAGACAGTAGTTTAACTCAAACTCGAGTCACCAATTCTAACCTAACTGACCAATTAAGCAGGGTGTCTTCGAAGAGTAAGGAACAAAGGATGTGGATCGAACTGAAGGAGTCGGAGTTAATCAAAACAAAAGATGAAAACATTTATTTGCAAAGAGACAATTTAAAGCTTTTAAAATAGAGAAATGTTTTTTGTTTCATTGCTAAACGTCTTTACACTAATATCACTCAGCTTCATTTGGATTGTGAAATAGGACAAAAGATTCATCGCATGATTTTACCCTTCCTTGAGTTTAAGGAGGATGAAATTGATGATGAAGCTTATAATTGTGAAAGTGTTATTTCATCTGAGGATGTTAATCCGACGTATATGTATGGACTAGACAAAATTGAATCTTTCATAAAGTCCAAGGGCCATAAGGACATGCTTAAAAACCTTTTGGATGAAAATGATAAACTGAAACTGAGGACCAAAACCATACAAAAATTTGACTCATTGAATGCCAACTTGAGCTCAGAAAATAAAATTGATGTTGAAAATGCATCTGAGCTTAATGAGGACGAAAATATGAGTGAGATTTCTGTAGAGGACACCGTTGACTGTTCAGAATTTGTCAAGAGCGAACCCGAAAACCACAAGAATCTCATTTCAGAAAATTTAGTGGAGTTTGCTCGTTTGTCCCAACAAAAGTCCCCGATTCTTGCAGAGAAATCAGTAGTATACCAAAAAGTAAGAACCACTCCAAATCATGTGTATAAGGTCACAAGCGTAACCGAACATCAGACTGCTGAACTCACAGCCATTGTAAACGAAGACAATGCTGATGGTTGCGACGAGTTCTTCTGGTCAGCTCCCATCGACAATGCTGACGAAACGGTAGGTTTGTCTAAAAGGACATCATGGAAAAGTAAAGGCAGATATGTGCCAGAACCTTTGAATAAACCTGATAGCTTCGATGTGCCAAGCACTAGTGGTACAAAAAGAAGTCACTCCTTCAAGTGAAACTTCATCAGTTCAGAGTGAACCAGCTAAAGAAAAACAGAAACCGAAAGCTAATATCCATCATCAACCGAAGCAGATGAGAAATCAAAAACAGCAAAGGAATCAGAGATACAAGAAGAATCTCTTTGAAAGAAAACAATTTTGGCAATCTCAAAATGCCTATTTCTCATATCGTGACAGGAACTTAAAGTCAGAGAAAAGTCATGTTGAATCACAAGAGAGCAATAACAACCGAAAGCAAAGGTTCGGTTCAGAGAATGACTCCAACCGAAAGCAGAAGTTCGGTTCAGAGAACTACATCAACCGAAAGCAAAGGTTCGGTTCTGAGAACAAAAGAGATCAAAATTCTAGGGTCGGTCCCACTAATGATCAAAAGCAAAAGGGTCACCTAGAGTCTCCAGCCAAGAAGTCATCTCCGTCTAAGCTCTCTCATTCTAATTCTTCTAATTCTTCAAACTCTTCTAATTCCTCTCAACCGCATTCTAAATCCCATTCTGTTTACTCTCAAAAACCTCAATCATCAACTGAACTAAAAGGAAAACAGAAGGTTTCATCAGTTAAACCAGAGTCCAATCCAAAAGCAACGAATCCCAATAAAATTAAGGTTTTCACCATAAAAAAGAAAGATGAAACAACACTAATAAAAAGAACATACCTTGTTGACAACTCTCTTACTATTCCTGTTCCTGTGAAAGGCTCACGAGGACCCAAGAAACTTTGGGTTCCTAAATCTACTTAATTTTTGCAGGTTATCAGTGACGAGCAGTTTGACGAAGAATGGTACATTGACAGTGGCTGCTCGCGTCACATGACAGGAAGGAAGGAAGAGCTAAGGGAATACAGGTCTCTTTCAAATGGTGGAAATGTAAAGTTTGGGAACAACTCCTTCGGCACTATAAAAGGCTATGGAATGATTACAAACGGTGATTTCACGATAAGGAAGGTTGCATACGTGGAAGGACTACAACACAACCTCATCAGTGTATCTCAGCTTGTTGGAGGTACCGGTCTCAAAGTTTCATTTGACGATGAGAGTTCTGAAATAATTGAGAAGAAGACGAAAAGAGTTATTCTCAAATCGGAGCGTAAAGGTGAAATGTTTCCTCTAAACCTCAAACCCATCAAAGGAAACCCAGCTATCTGCCTGTTATCCAAAGCACAATCTGACGAAAGCTGGTTGTGGCACCGAAGGCTCTCTCATCTTAACTTTAAGGATATCAACAAATTTGTCACTAGAGGTCATGTTCGAGGTCTTCCATTGCTCAAGTACGATAGAGAACATTTGTGTGCTGCATGTGAAATGGGGAAGCAGAGTCGTCAAAGTCATCCATCTATAATAAACACTAAAGTTGTTGAACCACTAGAATTACTTCATATTGATTTATGTGGTCCATCATCTATCGAAAGTATCGGTGGTAGCAAGTACATTTTTGTTATTGTCGATGACTTTTCACGTTTTACATGGGTGTTCTTTCTGAAGCTTAAATATGAAGCGACTCACAAGCTAGAAGTGTTCATCAAGCAGATTGAAGTACAGCTGAAGAAGGTCGTTCGCAACATCAGGAGCACCAATGGATTGGAGTTCAAAAATAGAGAATTCGAAGAATTCCTGGCAGAAAAGGGAATTAGTCACAACTTCTCAGCTCCTTACACACCTCAACAGAACGGTATTGTCGAAAGACGAAACCGATCTTTGTGTGAAGCAACCCGGACCATGCTAAGTTTTGCTTCCTTACCTTTATATTTTTGGGCTGATGCTATTTCTGCTGCTTGTTTTACACAGAACAGATCATATCTCAATAAGCGCTTCACTCTCACTCCTTATGAGATCATCAACAACAGGAAGCCGAATGTCAAGTTTTTCCATGTGTTCGGTTCACGGTGTTTCATCTTTGATTCTAAAGAACACCGCAACAAGTTCGATGTCAAAGCAGACGAAGGGATATTTATGGGCTATTCTCTCACTTCTAAAGCGTACAGGGTATTAAACAAGTGTTCAAGGAAAATAGAAGAAACTTATTACGTGACCTTTGACGATAGCTATGTCAAAAAGCTAAAGGCCAACGAAGACACAGCTGGAGAAATCTTTCCTCAAACTGGCCAAGTCACAACCTCGATCGCTAATCTATTCGAAAAGTTCATGGAGCTATTTGATGAACCAGAGAAAGCCATTATCTCAGAAGCCAGTGTAGCAGACAACAAGGTAGATCATATGAAGCAAATTGTCGATGATGCTGCAAAAAGAATGAATGAAGGAGGATCAAGTTCTGACGAACCTCCATAGCACAATGCTTCAGTCGAGGGGGAGGATCCGCCATCGTCATCCCATCTGAGCTCACAAGTTGAGGGGCAGCTAAGGTCTCAAACTGCTCCTGAAAGCACTTCACCAACCGAAAGTACCACGCCAACCGAAAGTGCCTCACCACCCGAAGGTGCCTTAACACCTGAAGCTTAAATCTGAAGCGACTCACAAGCTAAAGGTGTTCATCAAGCAAATTGAAGTACAGCTGAAGAAAGTCGTTCGCAACATCAGGAGCGACAATGGACTGGAGTTCAAAAATAAAGAATTTGAAGAATTCTTGGCAGAAAAAAGTATTAGTCACAACTTCTCAGCTCCCTACACACCTCAACAAAACGGAATTGTCGAAAGACGAAACCGTTCTTTGTGTGAAGCAGCCCGAACCATGCTAAGTTTCGCTTCCTTACCTTTATATTTTTGGGCTGATGCTATTTCTGCGGCTTGTTTTACACAGAACAGGTCATATCTCAATAAGCGCTTCAATCTCATTCCTTATGAGATCATCAACAACAGGAAGCCAAATGTCAAGTTTTTCCATGTGTTCGGTTCACGGTTTTTCATCTTCAATTCTAAAGAACACCGCAACAAGTTTGATGTCAAAGTCGACGAAGGGATATTTCTGGGCTATTCTTTCACTTCTAAAGCATACAGGGTATTAAACAAGCGTTCGAGGAAAATAGAAGAAACTTATTACGTGACCTTTGACGATAGCTATGTCAAAAAGCTAAAGGCCAACGAAGATACAACTGGAGAAATCTTTCCTCAAACTGGCCAAGTCACAGCCTCAATCGCTAATCTATTTGAGAAGTTCGTTGAGCTATTTGATGAACTAGAAAAGGCCACTCTCTCAGAAGCCAGCGCAGCAGACAACAAAGTAGATCATCTGAAGCAACTGGTCGAAGATTCTGCAAAGAGAATGAATGAAGGAGGATCAAGTTCTGACGACCCTCCACAACACAATGCTTCAGTCGAGGGGGAGGTTCCGCCATCGTCATCACAGCCGAGTTCACTTGTTGAGGGGGAGCTAAGGTCTCAAACTGCTCCCGAACGCACTCTACCAACCGAAAGTGCCTCACCACCCGAAGGTGGATCAACACCCGAAAGCTCAGCACCACTAGAAACCTCTGTAGCGCAAAACTCTCAAGACATTCCTGAAAGCTTATCTGTCGAGGGGGAGCATGCCGATATGTCTTACGATTATGAAAGTCAATCCAAACCAGAAGAAATGATAAACGTTGAATTGGATCCATCCTTTGATCTAAACTACCCTCCTCTCATCAAATGGACCAGAGATCATCATGTCTCTCAAGTTGTTGGTGATGTATCTGAAAAGGTTCTGACTCGATCACAACTCAAAGCAAAACAAATTTCCTTGTTTTCAAAAGTAGAATTCTGCATGTTTAACTCCTTCGTCTCAAAAGTTGAACCAAAGACAGTTAACACTGCTCTTGATCACTCCGATTGGGTTCAAGCTATGCAAGACGAACTGAATGAATTCGAAAGGAACAAAGTTTGGCGACTCATTCCAACTCCTCCAGATGCATCGGTTGTTGGTCTCAAATGGGTCTTCAGAAACAAAATGGACAAGGAAGGGAACGTAATTCGAAACAAAGCACGTCTGGTAGTGAAAGGATACTGTCAGGAGGAAGGAATTGACTATGAAGAGACTTTTGCTCCTGTAGCTAGGCTGGAATCAGTTAGAATATTTCTCGCCTATGTTGCACACAAAAACTTTGAAGTCTACCAAATGGACGTCAAGTGTGCATTTCTCAATGGAGAACTTGAAGAAACTGTGTACGTGGAGCAACCTCCTGGATTCGTAAATGAAAGGTATCCTAATCATTGTTATATTTTGGACAAAGCCGTGTATGGACTGAAACAAGCTCCGAGAGCCTGGTATGAAACGCTGACAAAGTTTTTAAAGATGTCCAAATTCAAACAAGGTTCGGTTGACCCAAACTTCTTTCGTAAGAAGGAAGGTAACCACCTTATCATTGTTCAAATTTACGTCGATGATATCATCTTTGGCTCAACGAATCCCAGCTTAACGGCTGAATTCAGAAAGATGATGGAGACTAAATTTGAAATGAGCTTAATGGGTCCTATTAACTTTTTCCTTGGTTTAAATATTAGACAGGGACCCGAAGGCATCTTTATTAATCAGGAAGCTTACACGAAGACTCTCCTTGCAAAATTTGGCATGATGGGAGATTCAAAAGTCAAAGTTCCAATGGCGTTCGGCACCAAGCTCACTCCATCCCTGGATAAACCGGTTGTTGATATTACGCTTTATCGCCAGATGATCGGTTCTCTGATGTATCTTACTGCTAGCAGGCCTGACATAATGTTCTCTGTTTGTTACTGTGCTAGATTTCAGGCCAACCCTCGCGAACCTCACATGCTTGCAGTGAAGAACATTCTACAATATCTCAAGCGAACTACCTCTTTAGGTCTATGGTATCCTTCCAACTCAGGCTTCTTCGTTCAAGCCTAATCAGATGCAGACCTTGGAGGTTGTGGACTAGACAGGAAAAGCACCACTGGCGGCTGCCAATTCCTTGACGGGAAGTTGGTTAGCTGGCAATCAAAGAAACAAACGTGTGTGTCTTTGTCTACAGCTGAAGCAGAATACATTGCAGCTACATCCTGTACCTCTCAAGTGATTTGGATCCAGAGTCAACTCCGAGACTATGGACTCAATATGAAAAAGATCCCACTATATTGTGACTCTGAAAGTGCAATTAGGATCTGTCATAACCCAGTGCAACACTCCAAAACTAAGCACATAGCACTGAGGTATCACTTCATCAAAGATCATGTGGAAGATGGAAATGTTGAAATTCACTTTGTTAGAACCACTGATCAACTGGCTGATGTCTTTACCAAAGCTCTTCCTGAAGCGTCGTTCAACAAAATTTTACAAGGGCTAGGTATGATGGAATCAGAGTCAGTACCACAAACTACCTCTCAAAGTCACAAGTAAGAAGCGAAATAGACCGAACATTCGGGTTCGGTTTTTGTACTCATCTACCGAAATGAACCGAACACTCGGGTTCGGTTGGATAATCTACACTTCGCTCATCAATCAAAGGTGGTTTTCTTGGTTGTAAATTTCATGTATAATTGTTTCTATTGCATTTCTTTTATTGTCAAAAGTATTTCCTATTTCAAAATCTAATTTCTTCGGTAACCGAAATAGACCGAACGTTCGGGTTCGGTTTTCCAAAATTTTTCAAAACCGAAACCAACCGAAGGTTCGGGTTCGGTTTTTCAAAATTTTTCAAAACCGAAACCAACCGAAAGCTCGGGTTCATTTTTCCAAAATTTTTCAAAACCGAAATCAACCGAAGGTTCGGGTTCGGTTTTTCAAAAATTTTTCAAAACCGAAACCAACCGAAGGTTCGGGTTCGGTTTCCCAAAATTTTTCAAAACCGAAACCAACCGAACGCTTGGGTTTGGTTTTCCAAAATTTTTCAAAACCGAAACCAACCGAACGCTCGGGTTCGGTTTTTCCAAAAATTTTCATAACCGAAATCAACCGAACACTCGGGTTCGGTTCCAAAGTTTTCTTTTCTTTTTCAAAGTTTTTTTTCTTTTTATTTTATTTCTCAATCTTATTTTTTCTTATTTCCTTTATCATTTTTTTTAATATATCAAAAATTCCAAAAATATTTCTTTTCTTCTAATATCAAAAACTCCAAAAATACTTTGTTGTTTATTTGCTTTTTGTCTTTAATTTTATTTGTGTGTTCGTTCGTTTATGGGGAAATTGTTGAAATAGTTAAGTGTCCCTAGAAGCATGCTGCTGTATGTGCCCAAAGCCTCATCAGATTCTGAATAATAACCTTAATGACTTGGTATACACAAACCTTGTCTTCCCAATTAGGCTATCACATTTATTCTAATCATCAGCTACCTAACTCTCTTCTCACATGAGATAAGAGTTTCCTGCTAAGTCCTATTTTTCACAGCAGAGGTACTTTGATTTCTTACACCATCTCTATTACATTTCTCCATTAAATTCATTTCACAAACATAACCCTTGAGACTCTCAGGAATTACCACTGAGGTTTATGGTTACTCAAAAACTGCGTTTATGATCTTAGTTTCGTGCCACTACGAGCTGAGTGAAACCCAAAATTCAATA
This sequence comes from Lactuca sativa, assembly GCF_002870075.4. Classification (NCBI taxonomy): domain Eukaryota; kingdom Viridiplantae; phylum Streptophyta; class Magnoliopsida; order Asterales; family Asteraceae; genus Lactuca; species Lactuca sativa. The sequence goes on along the minus strand of NC_056627.2, from coordinate 68,352,360 downwards.
CCCAATCTGAATTGACGGTGAACAATTAATTTGCTCAAGTTTTCACTAATGAATTGACGGACGTATCTTCATGAAATCTCAAATTTTTATTTTGTGTGATTCCTATGAAATTGTTAAACACCATAACATTTCTTCCCTTGGGATCCAGTTTCTATTTTTTTTGTTGAGATTCTATATTTTCATGCCATTTTAAAATTATTACCCACCTACTTGTTGAACAGACTACACCGGTCTCACAAGTCCTTTGTTCACTTTCTATCTTATTTCAAGATTAGGACTGTTGAATCAAAGCTAAAGCCACCCTAAGAAGCCTAATTAAAAGAAGCCTTTCAACACTTCTTAATAAGTGTTTGATCGTTATTCAACGGGAAACCAGACTAACACTTTAAGGTCTCTCTTGACTTTGAAGGAAGAGATTCGTGCCCGGGATCATTTGTTTCGTGTCTTTATTGACATCACAATTTTTCCTAAAAAGGATTGCTTTATTTCTTTTCTTTTACACCCTTAGCACGGAAATCTTTGATTTTCCAAAATTCTGGTTCTAATAATTACCGGCTTTTTCATTGGATTGGTGATCAATTATAAGTTGTGGTCATTTTTAATCCACGTGGGCGTATTATTCAAAAGATGTCGTTACACTTTAAAGGGATAAGATGAAGAGTTGCTGACTCAGGCGGGAGTCTAATTGATTTGCTTTCAAACGGCGGAAAAGGGAAAGCGTGCAAATTTGAAACGTCTAATCTCCAAATGACGTCGCAGACGCGTGTGCGAATTTGAAACGTCTAATATCCAAATGACGTCGCAGACGCGTGTGTGAATTTGAAACGGTTCATTTCTAAATGGCACAAAAAGGGCGCGTGTGAATCTGAAACGGTTTGTCTCCAAACGGCGCTTAATGGGAGGCGTGTTCTTAGGAATCTGACACTCTCTCTCATGCGTGATCATCGGTTCCCTAACTGTCATGCATCAGTCACACTCCGGAAAACTCTTGGTATTTCGATAGAAGATTTGGGAAGATCTTCTCTCTCCTTAAACCCCAGTATAAAAGGCGACATCATCTACCATTTACCTCTTTACTGCAATCAAAATTCCCAGAGCGCCAGAATTCCCTGAACCCTAACTGTTCATCATCTTCTTCCTTCTCTTCAACAATGGCAGATTCATCCTCTGTTCACGCCACTTCTCACATCCTTCCCATTCGCCCTCAACAATGCCTCATTATCAATTTAACCCCTCAAGCTTATGATTCCTACATGTTCCCAATTATTGAGTGTTTGAAGTATTCGCCGATTGCACCTGCACTTTCAAGGGCGGAATCAGTACCAATGGAGTTCTTGTCGCAGATCTATGCAACTGCTCATTACGACAAAGTGGTTGATAGGATCTTCTTCGAGGTTTCTCATCACAAAGCATCCATCTCCAAGCAACGCTTTTGCTCACTGTTAGGGTTTGAAGTTGACCCAACGAGGGTTAATCCAGAGACAATTCCGATGGGGCACCTGTTCAATATGTTCTACAATATGGGGTATACGGAGGCGCTTACTTCCGTCGCCAAGTTCAAGAAGTCATGCTTGCCGCCATAGTGGAACGGGTTGTTCACTGTGCTATTAAAAGGTCTCTCTGAAAGAAGCTCTGGCTCAGATGGTTCCAGTCGACTGTTCCTGTCCATCTTGTACGGTGTCTACAACGGCATTAATGTCGATTATGGGTTTGTTCTTTGGCAACAACTCATCCAGAGTCTCTCCTCTTCTTCACGGCATTCAGAGGTGTCCTATGCAAGGTTTTGGACCTTGATCACGAAGTGGGTGATGGACAAGTACAATGTCCCCACTGTCGCCGGCGCATCGATGTCTTCGATTGGTACATTCCACACCACGAAGATCATCGTCTCAGATGCATCCAAATTCCCCTTCAATGGTTCCATTCCGGAATCCATGTACGCTGATGTTCCAGCTGACAGTCGGATCATCAGAACCTACAAAGAGTTCAAGTGGTCTGGTCCGAGGGATCTCACGCCGGAGATGCTGAAATCGATTCACGATGCCGATAAGCCCGCTCCAAGAGGCAAGAAGGCAGACAAAGGGAAACAGGTGGTCAAAGGGGTAAAGGCCCTTCTCCTAAGAAGAGGAAACCCACTAAAGTTGCTCAGTCTCCGCAACACAAGAGGCGCAAAACACAACCAAAGAGAAAGCTGATTATCGCTTCCTCTTCCAGTGAGTCTGAGGGTGAGAGTTCGGATTCTGACGACTCTCCAAGAGGCAACACACCACCCAGATCTCCTACCCTGGAGATTCAAATTCCTCCTTCTCCAATTCCCTCTCCTCCTCAAACTATTCCTACTTCCATTCCCACCATAAACCCCTTTACCCACATTCCAAAAACTTCATTCCCAATGCCACCACCCATCTTCACCGATGCAACAACAACATCCACGGCAAAGCTTACAACCAACGTATCTGATACGGGGGTTCATACTGATGCAACCGAACCTCCACTAGCAACCGAACCCATAAACACAACCGAAACCCAAAAAGCACCCGAACCTACCCCTACTCAAACAGCACCCGAACCTACCCCTACACCTACACCCGAAACAACCCAACCCGAACCTACCCATACTACTGAACCACCAGCTTCACCACCACCACCATCTCCCAGTCATGCCTCTGACGGGGATGATACTTTCCTTGGCGGGGAAAGCATGACATTTGATTCGGTCTACTACAGTCCGTTTCAAGTGCAGAGCGACGAAGATGATGACGCTCCGGTCACAAAGAAGCATCTTAAGGAGCTTCATGAGAGGGTCGACTTGCTCATTGCCTCTTCTTCTACCTCTCAATCATCCATCTCTGAAGCTGCTATTCAGAAGATTGTTGATGCCTTCTCAAGGGCTCAGCAAGATTCTATCGCTTATGCAACCGCCACCATTGATGCCTCAACAAAAGCCTGTGAGGCTGCGACCGAAAAAGTCAATAAACTATTTTCTGATGCCTCTACCCTGTTACAGTCTTTACAGGAGAGTGCAACTGCCACCAAGACTATGTTGGAACCAATTGTTCAACAGTTGGCCACGTTTGTCTCTACTGAGTTGAAGTCCTTTGCCACACTTCGTCAATCGCTCATAGACGACAACTCAGCCCTCCGTACTTCTATTGACGAGCGCCTCTCTAAACTCCAAGAGGACTTGGCTGCTGAGAACTCGTTGATGGATGTCTTGGCAAAGAAGACCACTGCCCTAAAGGTCAAGAGTGCTCAACTTTCCCACTCTCAACAATAGATTGACACTCTTCGGTCCGAACGGGAGGTTATTAAATCGTGTGTTTCGGATGTCCACTCAGCCATCTCCAACATCCTCGAAGCACATGATCCGATCCTTAACCACACTGTGAGGCGTACCCTTGCAGAGAAGCTCGCTCCTGCCCTGGATCTGTTAACCAAAATTGAAGGGATACTCGATTTCGTGTCCAATCCGAAACAAGGGGGAGAAAAGGAGTCTGGATCTCAACCACCTCATTCCTCAAAGGCAACTCACCCAACCGAACCTTCTCATGTAGGCCAAGCCTCCGGTTCGGGTGTGAAGGATAAAGGCAAGAAAATTGTTGAGGAAGAAGAGGAAGAAGACAATGAAACCATTGCCGACTTGCTGAAACGTAAAATTCGACACAATGATGAAGATGATAATGTTCGTGTGGCAAGAGAAGCTGAAGAAGCTGAGCGAAAACAGAAGGAAGCCCACGACCTTCTCGAGAGTAGGAAGACTCTTTTTACTGCTTGGACTCTCGAGAGGATGATAAAGGAGGCAATTGATACTCCTAGCATGTTGTCGTTGGAACCAGTTATTTCCTTTGACTGTTCCAATACTGTCGACTCTCAGTTCGACATGCCACTGACCCGAAAGGCGTTCATCTTTCACGCCTTCTCCAATGTTGCCGAGTTCCCTCATCCTCATCCGGAGGTTGATCGGGACTTGATTGATTTTTATCTGAAGGCTGCTCATCCTCAATACCAAACCTGGAGCGCTCAGAAGATCATCAACGTTCGGGTCTTGAAACCATATACTGAAGGAAAGTTTATCAACGTTCGGTTCAAGGTGCTCAAGGGATCTGCCAAAACCGAACATGGCATTTCTTTGGCAGATCTACCGAACCTCAATCCCCATGACTGGATCATCTTGCACAACATCCTACTGACTAATGAAGCTGAATATGGTCCGATCATCGACCATCTCAAGAGGATGCTGGTGTGCTACATCATGGAGGTTGCTCTAATGGATCAGGGAGATTGCAAGTGTCTTCAAGAAGAAACCAAAGATCTCTCCTGTTGGCTCGGCCAGTGATCTGAACCAGATGCAGATGGGCAAGGTTGATGCGAGGCGAAACTCCGTCATGTTCACTAGGAATGAAGGACAGAAATGTCTTTTTGCCTTAGCGGATAAACATCTGTATACCACTGCTTGTCTAGAGCATGTGTTAGGGATCATCCATAGATGCAAGGAATATACAGCGGATGATATCAAGTATTTTGACGACATGATACAATGGTACATTCGGTTCAGACAGATGATCCTGGCGCTTATCTCACGTCTGTTTGATACTGTAAAGAAGAAGGTTCCTGCCGCTGGCCCAAGTAAGAAGAAGAAGTGATCTCGCTCCAATTTGACGCAAAGGGGGAGATTTTTGGGTAGCGTAGCGTTTTTATGTATTGCATCTATTGGGCTCAATTATTAGTCCAAGTTTTGTTACTCCGGTTTGGGCCTGTCCAACCGAGAGCTGATAGGGTTTAATATAAATATATATGCTTGCATGCATATTAGGTTAAGGATTGATAGCGATTACGATAGATCACAGATTATTTCTTCATCGTTCTTGTAAACCCTAAATCCTCTACAGTAGAAGTTCTTTATCGAGCTCTGCTGAGGATTGTTGATTAATCATTCGACACACTTTGATCCATTCTTGTGTTCTTGCTGTTTACTCGTTTATTATTTTACCTGTTTTAAAGATCTAATCGATCTTCAAGTTAGTTTTTAACTTATCATGGAGTCAGATGCTCCTCCTTCCAACTCTCCAAACATTCAAGTAGTTCATGAAGTTGACTTTGAAACCCTCTTCGGACCCTCAGAAACAGCTCTTGATTCGGAATCTCGAACAAGACAAAACACATCTGAAGCTCCGGTATCCCAAAGCATCTCCGGTCCTACTCCTAGTCTTCCTCCATTTGATTTTGAACCATTTCAACCTTCTCAAGTTAAGGGGAATAATGGTCTCTTTTCCTTAGAATCAAATGTGGATGAATTTCAAGATGCAGTTGTTGATTTCGACGATTCCAATCCGATCATCAACGATGATGATGCAAACTTCTTTGAATTCCCACCTGAAGATGACGTCAACCCATCTGGTTTAGAAGTTAAGGGGGAGCATCATCCAAATATTCAGACTATTCAGGGGGAGCAACACAACCCCATTGTTGATATTGGATCGTCTGTTGCACAAGAACTTCCAAGGTTACATATTTGGACCAAGGATCATCCTCTGAACCAAGTTATCGGAAACCCAAATGCTGGCGTACAAACTCACTCTACCACAAGTATTCAAAATGAATGTCATTTCTTGGAATTTTTCTCAATGGTTGAACCCAAATCCATCAAAGAAGCACTTGAACATGCTGATTGGATTACAGCCATGCAAGAAGAATTCGCAGAATTTGATAGAAATGAAGCATGAACTCTCGTCCCTCCTCCTCAGAATCATCCCATTATTGGTACTAGATGGGTATTTCGGAATAGATTAGATGATGCAGGAGTTATCATTCGTAACAAAGCAAGATTGGTAGTTAAAGGATTCACTCAAATCCAAGGCCTTGACTACAAAGAGACCTTTGCTCCAGTTGCACGTCTTAAAGCTATCACAATCTTTCTTGCTTATGTTGCTCATAAAGGCTTCAAGGTTTACCAGACTGATGTAAAAAGTTCTTTTCTAAATGGTGAACTTGATACTGAAGTATATCTTTAATGGCCTCCCAGTCATGTTAATCTATCATATCCAAACCACTGCTACAAACTCCAAAAAGCTGTTTATGGCCTTAAGCAAGCTCCTCGCGCATGGTATGAGACCCTCATAGAATTTCTCAAGAGTTTAGGCTTTCAAAGAGGAATTCTAGATCCCACTCTGTTCTGTAGATCAAATGGAAAAAATCTCATGCTAGTCCAATTTTATGTCGATGATATCATTTTCGGATCTACCGACTCATCAATGGTTGCTGATTTTTTAATGCTAATGGCCAGCAGGTTTCAAATGAGTGTGAATTGGTAATTAAGCTTCTTTCTTGGCCTCCAAGTTAAACAGACCAACTGAGGAATTTTTATTCACCAAGAGAAGTGTATTTCGAAACTTCTCAAAAAGTACTCAATGGACACCTGTGCCTCAAACAAGGTACCAATGGCTTTCGGACACAAAATCTTTTCGGACCCTTCAGGTGTAGTAGTTGATGAAAAGAAATACAGAGAACTGATTGGATCCTTACTCTATCTCACAGCAAGTCGTCCAGACATCATGTTTTCAACATGTTTGTGTGCCAGATTTCAAGTCAATCCAAATATATCTCATCTTTTGGTTGTTAAGCAAATATTTAGATACCTCAAAGGCACCAAGAATCTCAGAATCTGGTACCCAGCAAATGAGATTTTTCTTCTTCAAGCATGTTCAGATTCAAAATATGGCGATCTTCAATTAGACAGAAAAAGCACATCTGGTGGCTGTCAATATTTAGGTGGTCGATTGGTTAGTTGGTCATCTAAGAAGCAGAACTGCATTGCTCTCTCAACATTCGAAGCATAATACATTGTTGCTGCTACCTGTACATCTCAAGTTCTCTGGATGAAATCTCAACTTTTGGATTATGGTTACCGATTTCAATGCATTACAATCTCTTGTGAATCTCATATTTCAATTACAATCTCGCACAATCCAAATCAGCACTTAATGACGAACCACATTGATATAAGGTACCATTTTATAAAAGATCATGTTTTAAATGGAAATATTGAACTTATTTTTGTTCCATCTGACGATGAAATTGCTGATTTCTTTACTAAGGTATTAGACGAAACCAAGTTCAATGGTTTTCTAAAAAAAATGGGTATGATGATGCCTGATCCTCAATTCTTTCAATAAGTTTGTACTCTTTAATGGCAACATCAGAAAGTATTGTTGGTTCCGAAGCAAAATCCATTTACAATTCGGAATCATTGCCTCTCGGAATAATCAGGATCACTTTATATGTTTGTTATCTAACCACCAATTTAAGTGTTAAGTTGTACAGCTGCTAAGTCTTTTGAAGTTCAAAGACCAATATAGTCACATTGGTCACAATCTTGTCTCAGAACATACTTCATAAAGTATCTCCGGAATTTAAATCCAGAACGGTAGTAAATTATTTCTATCCTTTGCACCGGAACAACTAAAACTCTATTTCGGAAATCATCCTCAAATTTTGCTCTGGAATTTTAAAGACTTTGACCCCACAACTTTTAAATCTTTGCTCCGGAATGTTTCTCATAATCCGGAACATTATCAATCTTCAAAAATATTCCATATCTTTTCTTCAAAATCACTTTGTTCAAGAATATACTTCATTACCCTCTGGTAGTCAAACTGTCCGAAATCAATCATCCAGAAGTCCAAAGGTTTTTAAGATGATACATTTTTAAACGGTTACTTTTCAACGATGCTTATCATGTCACCCTTGAAATCTGTGCCACGTTTGCATGTTTACAAAAGCTAACATCCCATCGTTGTATGACAGTTTCTATTCCACACTTCGTTCCATAGAAATCTTTCATCATCATTAGTTAACTAATCCCTAAAACAACAACAAAATAAATGTGACCCATTTCCAAAACTGGATTTCATCATTACCTTTTTGAACCAACCCATTTTCATCACCTATATAAACCCTTTTAAACTTTTCTTTATCTCTTTACGCGCACAAAACTCTTTAAATATCTCTCATAAACCCTTGTTCTCGTGTTCTTCAAGAACTCATCACATTTGCAACAATGGCTTCTCCTTCATCTCCTCCAAAGTTCGATCAAACTACTCAAACTGATCAAATCATTCCCAAAATCTTGAAAGCTACCGCTAAGAAAAAATCATCAAAGGGATCTTCATCATCACAATCGTTTGAACCCTTCCTTAGGGATACGACGCAACTTTTCTCGCTAAATCCTCTAAATTATGATTAACCCATTCAGGTAATGATCAAGTTCATTGCCAATCATCCAACCTCCATTCCCCTCACCAAAATCCCAGAACCTCCACTCCCACTACCTCTTCTTCTCATAGCCTTTGAAAGGGTTCAAATCTTTAATGATGATCTGGAAACCAAAATCACTGGTGATCGCATCGTGCCAATCCACAAGTCTACATTTCTTAATTCGATCGGAGTTAAGGAAAATCCTAAGGGTTTTAGAGTTCAAGAACCAACTGCCGAGGAATTTCAACATTTCTTGAACCATATTGGCTATGATGAAGAATACAAGGCAAAAGATTTTAATAAATCAGTTGTTTTCGGCCTCTGGACCATGTTGATGCACTTTATCATTCGAGGGCTGTCTGGAAAGCACAGTCGTATAGACACCTTGAGCAAGGATTGGTTGTATGTCATATACATTATCTACTCCGGACGTGACAATGTTGTGGATCTTCATGAAGTCTTATGGCAAGAATTTAGAAAATTTGCCATCAAAAAGAAGCCTAACGAAATTTCTAGTCCTAGGTTTTGGGCCCTGATGATCCAAGAACTTTACAAAGAAAGGTCTGAACCTATTCCAATTGCAATAATTCTGAAAGAGGTATTTGTCTCTTTTGAAACTATTAAGCATTATCGCATTCCAGACCAATCTTCTTTTGGACCTGTAAGACGTTTACCGAAACACATGTTGGCTATAATACCTTCCGGATCTACTTATTTAAAACAACACTTGGAGACTTCGGTTATGTTCCACCCAACACAATTTGCCCCTATCCCTATTGAGCCTATTCCGGAAGAGACCAATCCTACTGTGTTCGGAGGAAAGATAAAAAAGTATGCCAAAAGGAAGACTTCTCGCTCTAAGTTAAAGCTTAAAAAGAGAACCAAAGTGAGCTCTTCCTCTCAAAAGGAAGGAGCTCATGACATTCAGGTTGACTCTGGCCACTTGAACACCCCACCAACCAACTCATCTGAGGTACCCCTCGATGTTTCAAAACCACATACACACAATCATGGGGAGTCTGCTAATAATCCACCCACACCTTCCCAACAAGGTGATGTTGGTGTTGAAAAAAGTTCCATGCACCCCCATGGAACTCACCCACGTGTCACATTTGATATCTCATGTAACGACGTAAATTTAACAACAATTTTTAACTTTTAAAAATGTAATTTCATTCATAAACATTCTCAAATCTCAATGTATCACATATCAAATCCATAAAACACATCCTAGAACATAATGCATAAAACTCCAATAGTGTGTACTGATCATGTCGGCGCCTTCCCGCGATCCTTACTGGTACCTGAAACACATAACACAAAACACTGTAAGCATAAATGCTTAGTGAATTCCCCAAAATACCACATATAACACATATTAGCTACTCGAGTCTATAACTCTGTGGGCCATCTGGCCCTAACTTTGTGGACCCTCTGGTCCTAACTCTGTGGACCTTCCGGTCCTAACTCTGTAAACTCTGGAGTACACACAACATAAATCAAATAGACATAATGCAGTACAACACATCACATACATAGCACACAATATATTCTGTCACATAACTCTAATTACCACTAAAGGTAAAGTATAGTGAGAAGACTCACCTTGGATAACTCGATAACCCTCGAACTCGGAAATATTGATCTAGCCTCTGCTTAATCATATAAAATAATTACTCTAATCAATACGACTTTCAAATACTAAGCTAATCCCTCTCTAAGTTCACTAAGAAGGATAAAAGACCATTCTACCCCTCCAATGGCTCAAAAGTCCTAACATTGACTAAACCCTAATAGTCAACGAAGTCAACCCTCATCAACGGTCAACTTTGACCAGACTCGTCGAGTGCACACGGGCGACTCGGCGAGTCCATGCGGGTCCTCTGAATCCTTCAAAGCTTCACTTGACACGTCAAGTCCCTCCTCCACTCGCCGGGTTCCTCTGCAACGAATTGCGGGGCAACCCCGACTCGACTCGTCGAGTCCACTTATGAACAAGGGGAGTTGCTCCCATGACAACACTCATCTGACCTTCTGAGGTTAGATCTGCTTCTCTAACCTATAGATCTGACTTCCCCACGACCAATAACCACGTAAAGGTCGGAACTTGACTCACATGCAATGCACCCAAGGCTTCTTTTGGTGAAATAACTACTAAAATGGCTACCTAGGTTCATAACTACAATGTGATGGCATAAAGCATAGCGATAGGGACTCTCTGGACCTCTTGAGGTCCAGATCTAAGAATCAGCTCACCTTGGGACCTCATCCACTCCAGATTCATGCCAAAATGATGCATAAAGAAACCCTAGATTTGACTAAACATCAAAAACACGAGAATAAGCACAGACTGATAACCTCCAACAACTTCCTCTGAACAAATGGAAGTAGATCCAAGCTCCCCAACTTGCCTAGCTTGTCCTTCCTCCTTCTTCTTGCTAAAACACACAAGAAATGGTGAACAATGGCATCCTTTCTCACTCACTAGCCTCACTGTTGCTCTGGTACTCTCAAGGACGAAAGTAGCCGCAATTAAGGGCCATAAGGTCTTTTAAATAGGGTATAGGCCCGGAGATTTAGGGTTTCAACTCACAGCACGGACTCGTCGAGTCCACCCCTTCCGACTCGTCGAGTCCGTTCATTAATCCAGTCAGCAAACGCGATCCTACTCGACAAGTCTAAGCGTTAACTCGTCGAGTCCCTCTCTTTTACTCAAAATACATGATCAACATAATACCTGGAAATCCGAATGTTACAATTCTCCGGCTCCCAAGTCAGCTCGGACCCTCTCTGATGTTGCCACTAGACTTGGGCCAGGGGCACCTCCTTGTTCCTCAGAACCTTGATCTTTCGATCCAAAATCGCAACTGGCCTCTCAACATAATTCAGGCTCGCATCCACCTGAATAGCTTCCAATGGCACCACCGCCGACTTGTCGGCTATACACATCCTCAACTAAGACACGTGGAAGGTATCATCAATCTGGCTGAACTCTGCAGGTAGTTCCAAATGATATGCTACCCTGCCCACCCTCGCGGTCACCCTGAATGGACCAATGTACCGGAGCGCCAACTTGCCCCTCTTCCTAAATTGGATCACTCCTCTCCAAGGAGATACCTTTAGGAGTACGAAGTCTCCCACCTGGAACTCAAGCTTGGATCATCGCCTATCCGCATAACTCTTCTGCCAACTCTGAGCTGCCAACAACCTCTGCCTGACCTGCTGTATCTACCCTGTCGTCTGAAGCACTAACTCAGTGCTACCCAACACTCGCTGCCCTACCTCTCCCCTGCAGATGGGAGTCCGACACCTCCTCCCATACAACAACTCAAAGGGAGGCATACCGATACTCGAATGGTGGCTGTTGTTCTAAGAAAACTCAGCCAACGGCAGATACATGTCCCAACTTCCTCCGAAGTCCAACACACATGCCCTAAGCATGTCCTCAAGCGTCTAAATCGTCCGCTCGCTCTGACCGTCCGTCTGTGGGTGGTATGCGGTACTGAAATGCAGCCACATACCCAACTCCTTATGGAATGTCTTCCAGAACATGGAAGTGAAACGCACATCTCAATCTGACACGATTGAGATCGGTACTCCATGCCGCAATACCACCTCTCTCACATACAACTCTGCCAGCCTCTCAGCAGAAGAACTCTCACTGATAGCAAGGAAATGAGCGCTCTTCGTCAACCGGTCAACGATCACCCAAATTGCATCGACACCTCTCAAAGTCCTCAAAAATTTGGTGATTAAATCCATGGAAATCTATTCCCACTTCCACTGGGGAATCTCAAGTGGCTGCAACTTGCCATGGGGCAGCTGGTGCTCAACCTTGACCCTGCGACAGGTCAAGCACCTGTCCATAAACTACGCAACATCCCTCTTCATACAGGACCACTAATAATCTCTCTTTAGGTCCAAATATATCTTAGTGGCCCCAGGATGGATCGAAAACCTCGATCCGTGCACCTCCTCCATCAGAATGGTACGTGCCCCGCCCTCAAATGGCACCCAAATCCGACCATGAAAGGTCATAAGCTCTCGACTATCTGCAATGAACTTAGATACCTGCACGATCACCCGTTCTCTCTTGTGGTTATTCAGTCTCATGACCTCTACCTGAGCCTCCCTAATGGTGTCCAACACCAGAGTCATCACCGTCAACCTCATACAAACATCTCGTATCGAAGCACTCTCCGCCCTACAACTCAAGGCATCAGCTACAACATTAGCCTTGCCCGGGTGGTACAGGATCTCGCACTCATAATCCTTTACCACATCCAAACATCTCCTCTGGCGCATATTCAGGTTGGGCTGATCCATCAAATACATCAAGCTCTTGTGGTTCGTGTATATGGTACACCGAACCCCATACAAATAGTGATGCCAGATCTTGATGGCGAACACCATAGCCCCCAATTCCAGATCATGAGTAGGATACCTCATCTCATGAGGCTTCAGCTACCTTGATGTGTATGCTATCACATGTCCTCTCTGCATCAGCACCGCACCCAATCCCGATATCGACGTGTCACAATACACCACAATGTCCTCCATCCCCTCCGGAAGGGCTAACACTGGGGCTTCGCATGATCTCTGGAGAAGTGTCTCGAATGAGGCCTGCTGCTCTGGGCCCCAACTAAAAGCCACATCCTTTCGGGTCAACCTCGTGAGAGGAACAACAATCATAGAGAAATCCTTGATAAATCTCGGATAGTAGCCGACCAACCCAAGAAAACTCCTGATCTCTGAAGGGGATCTCGGTACCTTCCAATTCATCACAACCTCAATCTTGGCCAGATCGACCAATATCCCATTCTGGTTGACGAGGTGTCCTAAGAACTGGACCTCTCGTAACAAGAAATCAAACTTGGAGAATTTGTCGTAAAGCCTCTCCGATCTCAGAACTCCAAGGATCTCCTTCAAATGCTCCTCATGCTGCTCTCTAGATCTCAAATACACCAAAATATCATCAATAAACACAATCACTGACTGATCCAACATCGGCCTGCACACCCTGTTCATGAGATCCATGAATGTGGTGCATTGGTGAGCCCGAAAGGCATCACCATGAACTCACAATGCCCATAACGAGTCCTGAACGCCGTCTTCTGGATATCCTCCTCATGCACTCTCATCTGATGATATCCACATCTCAGATCAATCTTGTAGAACCAAGACGCCCCTTGCAACTGATCAAACAAATTGTCGATGCTCGGTAAGGGGTAACGGTGTGAACCATCCTTTTCTTGAAAAAAAAGGATTGGCGCTCCCCATGGCGAGCTACTCGGCCGAATAAACCCCTTCCCCAGCAGCTCCTGAAGCTGTGAGGATAACTCATGCATCTCTAGTGGCACAAGGCGATAGGACGCCTTGGCGGTAGGCGCTGACACCAGAATCAACTCGATACAGAACTCTACCTGCCTCTCAGGAGGCACTCCCGGCAACTCCTAGGGGAAAACACCCAGGAATTCACGCACTATCGGAACCTCATCGACCGATCTTGGCCTCTCTGCATCTACCCTCGTATCCATCATATAAACCACAAACCCACTACAGCCTTGCTGTACGCCCTGTCTCGCTCTAGCGGCCGAAAAAAACACTGACCCAGAACGGGTACCCTTACCATAAACCGTAAGAACTGCCCCACTAAGGTCTCATATGGTCACCAACTGTCGCTCGTAGTCGATAACTGCTCCAAACCTGCTCAACCAGTCCATGCCCACGATAACACAGACATCTCCAATCGCAATCGGGACCAAACCAATCAGAAACCCCACGCTGAATATCTCGAGTACACATCCTCGAATCACATCAGTGGCATACACCGCTCCCTCTTCTGCTATGGAAACTCACAGAGATCAACTCAATGCTTCCTGATTGATACTGATGTGTTGACTGAAGGCTAATGATACAAAAGATCGACTCGCACCCGAGTCAAATAACACCAAGGCAGGTACAGAACTCACAAGAAAAGTAGCTACGCATAACATAATATAAGCACAGTATCTCAAACATCAAATGAATACATGAAAGAATACATACCAGCCACGACATCGGGCGCTGTGCGGACCTCCTCCGCTATCAACTGGAAGTCTCTTCCTCGTGCCTTTGGTGCCTCGGCCTTCACCGGCCGACTCTCGATAGCTCGTACAATAGCATGGGCAGATCCCTATGATGCTTCCTATGTTGACCCCCGCAGCTGCGGTCACTTGGCCTTCCGGTGTCCGGTCTGGTTGCAATGGAAACAGACCGCTAACCCCTTAGGGCAATCCTTGGCCATGTACCCCTCCTTGCCACACTTGTAGCAAGACCCTGCTCTGCAAATCCCCTCATGACTCTTGCTGCACTTGCCACATGTGTGGCCCTTCTGGTTCCCTGATCTTGAATCGGTGGGCTTGGCCCGCTTAGCTGCCAGCTAGGACAAATCCAGTCGCCGATCCCTCGTCTGAGACTCCACCTCCTCATGGAACATCCTGGTGATCATAGTAACAGACTCGGTACCCTGATTGAGGGTCAAGAACTCCTAGGTCAAACGTTCCCTTTCCACCGGGGGAACGTACTCATCACGAAACATAGCGGTGAACCTCTCCCAGGTCACCACGGCAAGCTCTGCAAAAGAATAGTGCGCTGTCACAAACTTCCACCATTACTTTGCTCCCAAGCGAAGCTGGTTCAGCACGAACCAAACTCTCAGATGCTCTGGACATGAACACGTAAAGAAGCATCCCTCAATTTCAGAAACTTAAGAGTTAAGAAACTCTTTGAACGTTTAGATCTTTTAACAGGTTAATCACTAAAACGAAAACAGCAGTATAAAACACAAGAATGAATCAAAATATGTCGAATTATTCAATAGATTCAAGCCTCAGCAGAGCTCAATAAAGAACTTCCGCTGTAGAGGCTGTTAGGGTTACAAACAATAAAAATCAAATCTTTCAGAATAATTGTCTTCCCAAAACTTACGTACTAAGATGCATGCAAGCACCTATAAATACAAAACCCTAGAAAATAACTCACGGATGGACAGGCCCAATTCGGAGACTAAATGGACTAAATAGCAAGCCCAAGATGCAACACCTTTCAGACCCTACAATCTCCCTCTTTGCGTCAATTGGAGCGAGACTATCACTTCATCTTGCTGGGTCCAGCTGCAGGAACTTTCTTTGTGGTTTCAAACAGACGTGGGATGAGTGTAAGGATGGTCTGTCTGAAGCAAATGTACCACTGGATCATGTCATTAAAGTACTTCTTGTCATCTGCTGAATTCTGCTTGCATCGATGAATGATTCCCAGAACATGTTCTAAGCATGCAGTGGTGTAAAGGTGCTTATCTGCCAAGGCGAACAGGCATTTTTGGCCTTCGTTCCTTGTAAACATGACAGAATTCCGTTTCGGGTCGATTCTTCCCATTTGCATAATGTTCAAATCTCTAGCAGAGCCAACAGGAGAAATAGTAGGCTTTTTCTTGAATATGCTAGCGATCTCCTGATCCATCTTGGCAACCTCCATAATGTAGCATACGAGCATCCTCTTGAAGTGATCAATAATTGGACCATACTCAGCTTCGTTGGTGAGGAGAATGTTATGCAAAATAATCTAATCATGTGGATTCAAGTTAGGAAGATCAGCAAGTGATATAGCATGTTCGGTTTTAGCAGAACCTCTCAGCACTTTGAACCGAACGTTCGTGAAGTTCCGCTCACGAAACGGTTTGAGGACCCGAACGTTGGCGATCTTTTGAGCGCTCCAAGTCTGATACTGTGGTTGAGCAGACTTCAGATAGAATTTGACAAGTTCCCTTTCAACCTTTGGATGAGGATGAGGGACGTCAGCAACGTTATCAAAAGCATGGAAGATGAAGGCTTTTCGGGTCAGTGGCATGTCGAACTGAGAATCGACAAAATTGATTCGATCCAATGAAATCACTAATTCGAGCCACAGAATGCTGGGAGTTTCAATTGCCTCTTTTAAAAGCTTCTCGTGAGTCCACGGAGGAAAAATAGTTTTCCCACTCTCAACAAGATCATGAGCCTCCTTCATTTTTCTTTCGTTTGCCTCAAACTCTCTGGCAACGCGAGTGCTCATGTCAGCATCTTTATCACTGCCTTGTTTCTTTAAGAGATCAGCGATGGTCTCTTTATCATCGTCATCACTGTCTTCAGCAATCTTCTTTTCTCTTTTTCTTTGACACCCGAACCTGAGGCTTGACCTGCTGGAGGAGGTTCGGTTGCTTTAGTTGCTGTGGAAGCGGGAGGCGGTTGAGACACATCTTCTCCCCCTTGTTTCGGATAGGACAGGAACTCAAGGAGCCCTTCAATTTTGCTGAGTAGAGCAAGGGCAGGAGCAAGCTTCTCTGCGAGAGTGCGCCTCACTAAGTAATTCAAGATCGGATCATGTGCTTCGATGATGTTGGAAAGGGCAGCGTGGACATATGAAACACATGATGAAATAACCTCACGCTCAGATCGAAGAGATGCGACTTCCTTTTGAGAATGGAAAAGATGAAGACTCTTGACCTTGAGAGCAGTGGTCTTACGAGCGAGAGCATCCATCACTGAATTCTCTGAAGCTAGGTCTTCATGCAGCTTAGTCAGGCGCTCCTCAACAGTCGCCTGAAACAATTTGTTTTTATCGCTGAGAGATTGACGAAGACTAGAAAATGACTGCAATTCGGAGGCAACTGAGGTGGCCAGCATGTTGACAAGAGAGTCAAGCTTCTCTGCATTGGAGTCAGAGGCTCCCTGTAAAGACTGCAAAAGAGAATTAGCGTCAACAAATAGTTTTTCGACTTTTTCGGTCGCAGCAGCACACGCCTTGGTAGAGGCATCGATAGCGGCAGTGGCAGAGGTGATAGAGGCTTCATGAGCCTTAGTAAACGTATCAACAAGCCCTTGTATAGCATCCTCTGAGATAGTATATTATGAGGAAGAAGAGGAGGAAGCAATGAGAGAATCGATTTTCTCATGAAGCTCCTTGAGATGCTTCTTGGTGACTAGAGCATCATCATCATCATCACTTTGCATTTGATACGGACTGTAATAGACCGAGTCAAACGTCATGTTCTCTCCTTTAAGAAAAGGTTCTTCAGTATCTTCTGAGTGAGCAGGAGATGATGGTGAGGGTGGAGGCCCGGTTCTGGAAGTAGGTTCGGGTACGAACGTATGTTCGGTAGTGGGAGTGGTTTCGGGTGCTATAGTAGGAGCCCCCGTATCAGATACGTTGGTTCTAACGCCAGCGGTGGTTGTTGTGGTAGCTTCAGTGAAAATAGGAAGTGGTACAAGGATAGAGGTGGGTGGTATTGGAGTAGTGGAGGTTATGGGGGAATGGAAATAGAAATGGAGATTGGGGGAGGAGAGACACGTCTAGTGGAAACAGGTACCTCGGGGGTAGGCGAACGTGGAGGAGTATTACCTCGTAGGGACTCTTCTGATTTAGAAATCTCTTCCTCAGATTCACTGGAGGAGGAGGCAAGAATAAGCTTTCGCATGGGTTGAGTTTTCCTCTTCTTTGGTGGAGGAGATTGAGCTGCTTTGGAAGGTTTGTGTTTCTTCGGAGAGGGACCTTTCGCTCCTTTGACTACCTTCTTGTCTTTTCCCTTGTCATGTTTCTTTCCCCTGGGAGCAGGCCTATCAGCATCATGGATCGATTGAATCATTTCAGGAGTGAGCTCTCTAGGACCAGAGCAACGAAACTCCTTGTAAGTTTTGATGATGCGGCTGTCGCTTGGAACACATCCATACATTGACTCAGGGATTGAGCCAACGAACTGAAACTTGGAGGAATCAGATACGATTATCTTCATAGTGTGGAAAGTTCCTATCGAGGAGAATGGAGAATCAGCAACAATAGGAACGTGATACTTGTCCATCACCCACTTTGTGACCAGCGTCCAGAATCTGGCATAGGAGATCTCCGAATGGCGAGAAGTAGCGCTAGACTCTGAATCAGTTGCTGCCATAGAACCGACCCATAATCAAGATTAATGTCGTGGTACAACCCATAAAGAATGGTCATAAACAGATGATTCGCCCCGTCTGAACCTGCACTTCATTCTGATAGCCCCTTGAATAAAATTGTGAAGAAGTCGTTCCACTGAGGAGGTAAGCAAGATTTCTTGAACTTTCTGACGGTCGTCAGAATTTCAGTGTAACCCATGTTATAAAACATGGAGAACAACTGTCCCACTGGAATGGAGTCAAGGTTAACCCTAGACTCATCAGGTTGAAAGCCTAAAAGCGAACAAAATCGTTGTTTGGAGATGGAGGCCTTGTTGTCAAGAATGTCGAAGAAGATTTGATCAACAGACTGTTCATAGTGGGCTGTGGAGAAGATTTGCGATAGACACTCCATTGGAACAGGTTCGACTTTGGTAAGAGCTGGAACCAGTGGCGAATGCTTGAGACATTCTACGATTGGAAACATGAAAGCATCGTAAACTTGTGGAGTGAGATCGATGATCAGGCTTTGTTGAGAACGGATTGGCAGAATGTGAGAAGTAGCATGAACTGAAGAGGAGTCCGCCATTGAAGAGAAGAATTTTGGGGAAGATGATGAACAGTAGGAGAAACAAATCTTTTCTTGCTCTCTGAATATTTGGTCCAGTAAAGAGGTAAATGACGGTAGAAGTTACCTTTTATACCGTGGTGAGAAGAGAGAGAAAAATTTGTTCCCAAATCTTCAAGGAAAATGCGAAGCGTTTCCTTACGTGATTGACGCGTGACAGTTTAGAGCCCCGATGATTACGTAGGAGAGAGAAAGATTGTCCCGTTTCACACGCCTTCCCATCAGGCGCCGTTTGAAATGACAAAAACGGTTCCGCTTCACACACCTTCCAATCAAGTGTCGTTTGAATTATCAAAGCGATTAGACTTTTGGCTGAGTCGGCAACTTATCCCTTTAGAGTGAGCTATCGTCATAGAGCAAAATAACCACGTGTAACATTGTGAGCCACATTTCTTTTATAATAGCTAAAAATAGCTCGTAAGTAATGAAACCAGATTTATGGAAAATCAGAAAGATTTTCGTGCATAGAGTGTAAAAGAAAAAAAAATAAAGCAACACATATGTGGGAAATTGTGATGTCAATAAAGACACGAAACAATGGATCCCGAGCATGAATCTCTTCCTTCAAAGTCAAGAGAGACCTTAAAGTGTTTGTGGGGTTTCCCATTGAATTACGATCAGACACTTATTAAGAAGTGTTGAAAGGCATCTTTTAATAAGGCTACTTTAGGAGGCTTTCGCTTCAGTTCAGAATTCCTGATCTTGACATAAAACAGAAATCGATTGAAGTACTTGTGAGACCAATGTGGTCTGTTGAACAAGTAGGTGAAGAGAATTTATGTGGCGTGTTGAAAATACTTTTAGGTGAAATCTCAGAAGAAAAAAAATTGAAACTGGATTCTAAGGGAAGAAATGTTATGGGATTTAACAATTTCATAAGAATCATACAAAGAGAAAATTCAGAGATTTCAAGGTACAACACCATGGGTGAATTCATTAATTCATTAGTGAAAACTAGAGAAAATTTAATTGTTCATCGTCAATGCATAGTGGGTATTGAATTGTGGGTTTCACTTAGCACATAGTGGCACAAAGCTAAGATCATAAACACATAAATTGTGTAACTATAAACCTTAGTGGTAATTTCTGAGACTCTCAAGGGTTACATGTATGAAGCGAATAGGGTGGATAAAAATATTGGAGATGGTGTAAAGAAACCAAAGTACCTATGCTGTTAAAATAAGGACCAAGCAGAAAACTCTTATCTCATGTGAGAAGAGACTAAGGTAGCTCATGATTAGAATAAATATAATAGCCTAATTGGGAAGACAAGGTTTGTATATACCAAGTCAGTAAGGCTTTATTCAGAATCAGTTGAGGCTTTGGACAACATACAACAGCATGCTTCTAGGGACACTTAACTATTAAAAGATGTGAGAACAATACTTGCCCCATTGATTATCCACAAATGATAAAAAATAATTAACGAACGAAAAGAAAGATAAAAAAAATATTTTTGGAGTTTTTGATTCAAAGAGAACAACAAAAATAAATCAAACCAAAAAAAAATTTGGAACCAAACCAGAAATAGACCGAACGCTCGGTTCATTTCGGTTTCAAAAAAAAGTTTGAAAAAGAAAAGGAATTGAAAAATAAGGGAGAAATATTTGAGAAATAAGTGTACAAAAAGTTTACAACCAAAGAAACTACCTTCAAGTGATAAGCGAAGACAAGTGAATAGGACCGAACCCGAGCACTCGGTTCATTTCGGCACTCACGTGAACTGAACCCGAACGTTCGGTTCATTTCGCTTCCAACTTTTAGTTTTGAGAAATAGTTTTTGGTACTGACTCCGATTCCATCATACCTAGACCTTGTAGAATTTTATTAAAACTTGCTTCGGGAAGAGCTTTGGTGAAGATGTCAGCCAGTTGATCAGTAGTTCGAACAAAATGAATCTCTACGTTTTCGTCTTCTACGTGATCTTTAATGAAGTGATACCTCAATGCAATGTGTTTCGTTTTGGAATGTTGCACTGGATTATGGCAAATCCTAATTGCACTTTCTAAGTCACAATATAGTGGGATCTTTTTCATATTGAGTCCATAATCCCGGAGTTGGCTTTGGATCCAAATCACTTGAGATGTGCAAGAAGCGGCTGCAATATATTCTGCTTCGGCTGTAGACAGTGAAACACATGTTTGTTTCATAGATTGCCAGCTCACCAACTTTCCATCGACGAATTGACAGCCTCCGGTAGTGCTTTTCTTGTCTAAACCACATCCTCCAAGGTCTGCATCTGAGTAGGCTTGAACAAAGAAACCTGAGTTTGATGGATACCAGAGACCGAGAGAGGTGGTTCGCTTCAGATACCGTTGTATGTTTCTCACTGCTAGCATGTGTGGTTCACGTGGATTTGCCTGAAACCTAGCACAATAGCACACAGAAAACATTATACCAGGCCTGCTAGCTGTGAGGTACATCAGAGAACCAATCATTTGGCGGTATAGGGTTATATCGACTGCCGGTTTTTCCAAGGATGGTGTGAGCTTGGTGCCGAATGCCATTGGAACTTTGACCTTTGAATCTCCCATCATGCCGAATTTAGCAAGAAGAGTCTTGGTATATGCTTCCTGGTTGATAAAGATGCCTTTGGGTCCCTATCTAATGTTTAAACCAAGGAAAAAGTTAATTGGACCCATTGAGCTCATTTCAAATTTAGTCTCCATCAGCTTTCTGAATTCAGCTGTTAAGCTAGGATTCATTGAGCCAAAGATGATATCATCGACATAGATTTGAACTATCATAAGGTGGTTACCTTCCTTTTTACGAAAGAAGGTTGGGTCAACCGAACCTTGTTTGAATTTAGACATCTTTAAGAACTTAGTTAGAGTTTCACACCATGCCCTAGGCGCTTGTTTCAGACCATAAACTGCCTTGTCTAGAATGTAGCAGTGATTTGGATGCTTTTCATTCACAAAACCAGGAGGTTGCGCTACGTAAACCGTTTCTTCAAGTTCTCCATTCAAAAAGGCACATTTCACATCCATTTGGTAGACCTA
>NC_056627.2:67413036-67425536 GCF_002870075.4 Lactuca sativa | reverse complement strand
CTTGTGTATATATAGGTGTTAGGGGTGAGGAGTAGAGAATGATGAACGAGAAAAGAGAGTTTACGGCCGAGAGAAGAGAGAAACTAGAGAGCATTTTGTGTGTGAATCTTTTGTATCTGGAACTTTAATTCTAATCAATTCATACAAAGATTCATATTATTATTCTTCTTCTTCTCTTCTATTTGATCTGACATCATCCGTTTGATTGGGATTCCGCACCATCAAACGGATTTGATTGATACACATGCAAATTAGGGACTTACAATTGGTATCAGAGCCAAGTTGTATCAGTCAAAAGGTTTTATCGTTTCATCGGGAATCTGAAATATTTGAGGTTTACGGTCTAAGCTTACGGTCGTAAGCTCTAAATACCGTCGTAATCCCGTCAAAGTTCGTCAACCGTGAATCGATTTCTTTGGCCATGAATTGATTTCTTGAACCGTAAACATTAAATCGAAGACCGTATTCGTAAATCGCAAAGAACCCTGGACCGTGAACTAAATTAAACTCTTGAATCTTTCTTAAATTTTTGAACCGAAATCATCAATTGGAAATTTGAAGTTTACGGCCGCAAACTCCGAGTTTACAGCCGCAAACCCCTTTTGGCAGTGAACTCTTTATACGACAGTAAATTATTTTTTATTGCAGTACAACACTTTGTGATAGTAAATTGGATTTTAACTGTGACAAAGATATTTTTTTTTATTGAATCTTAATTAATTTTAATTAATTCTCAAAAATGGAATCTCAAAGTCAAGTCCATTTAAATCAAAGAACCGTATTCTTCTCTCAACCGGAAATTTGAAGTTTACGGCCGCAAACTCATTTTTGGCAGTGAACTCCTTTTGACAGTAAATTGAATTTTAACTAAATCAGTTTATATTTTAATTTTTTTACTTTTATTTTTTAACTTTTGACCTTAAATTTTGATTTTGACTTCCAAGTTTGATATTTGACTTTTAAGGTTGACTTTTGAGGTTTATAATCAAAGGGTTTGATTTTTAAGTTTGATTTTGGTTTTTAGTTGTGCTTTTTAATTGATTTTAAGGTCTACGAGGGAGTTGAAAACATGAAAGAGAGTCGTCAGGATATCTTAAGACAAAATTTCAACATTTTCGATTATATCCCTGGAGAAACCCTCGAAACTCAGTTGCAGCGATTTACTACACTCACTACTGAGATGAATATAGCCAGGATCTTCTTGACTAAGTTCGAGATAAACAAAAAGCTGCTAAATTCACTTTCGAAATTGTGGGATATAAACGTGGCTATCATCAAGAAGACAAAAGATCTCAATCATCTTAGTCTTGCTGATGTAATTCAAGAACTTGATGCTTTGAAGTGTAGACAAACAATGAGTTCTGAAAACGTTCCGGTCACTGAAATTACATGTACTCCAACTTGTGAAGCTACGATTAAATTTCTTTGGGAACAAATTGATTTATTTAAAAGAGAAGTTGAGGACCTGAGATATGAAGGATATCAACTCAAGAAGCGACAGAAACCCCTGAAGGCTAAGTTAGAAGCAAAAACCAAGGACTTTAGGAAACTCCAGGAAGAGTAAAGCAACAAGTGTGAAAATTATGATTATGTTAAGAGACAACTTGTTGCTGTAACTGAAGAACTTGACGCTTTAAAAATTAAGTGTGGAAAAACTGATGTCAATTTCAAAAATTATACTGCGTCAAGTTAGACAGTCGAGTCCTTATATGAAACCCAATTAAAATTCAAAGAAAATCAAAACAAGGGTCTAGGGTATGATAGTGTACCTCCTCCTTATAATCATAACTACACATCCATACCTATGACACAGGAAGAAACTGACAGGGAGCCACATCTTCGATATGGCAAATGAGCTGGATTTGTGTCAGGAGAAGTTATTAATGTTGAAAATATTGATGTTTCTGTTACATGTGTAGGTAAAGTAGCAGAGGATGAGAACAAGGAGAGTTCTTCTGAACAAACAAATGACCCATTGAACTCTAAATCTGTTGCTTCTAATCAACCTGTCGTTGGTAAATACAGGCCACCATTTCAAGCTAAACAGAGTGCCTGTTGCAACTGTGCGTGTGGGAAAAGCAAGAGACAAGGCAAGGATACGCCACCGGGGGCAGGAAGAAATAACTTCACAGTGAAGAAAAAGACTTGTTTTCACTGTGGAGAACCTGGACACATTGCCCGAAACTGTCCAAATCGCGCTTACGTTCCCTACAATGCACAAGGATGGAAAAACGTGCCAAGTGGGAGATACTTCAAAAGAAACCCTTCCAGGTCACGTTCAGACAATGGTGACTGGAATGCCCAGAAGGCTAAGAATCAATCCTACAAGGCCAAGAATCTAAATCCCAAGGGCAAGAAGGAAATGTCAGCCAACAAGCCTAATCCTAGAGATGCTCCCGTAAAGCTAAAGTCAAAGTCATCTCAACGGCCGA
The DNA here is from genome assembly GCF_002870075.4 of Lactuca sativa. NCBI lineage: Eukaryota > Viridiplantae > Streptophyta > Magnoliopsida > Asterales > Asteraceae > Lactuca > Lactuca sativa. The sequence continues at coordinate 67,423,104 of NC_056627.2, read as the reverse complement.
CATCAAGATCAAAAGCAAGCACTGAGCCACCCATCAGATCGAAAAAGAAATGGGTTAAACCCAACTACAAATGGGTTTCGAAGGCTCAATCTCCCAAATCTTCTAACGATTCTAATATTTCTGTATCTTCTATTTGTGATAAACAGGACATATCATGGGAGAAAGTACCTTGAAAGGATGACAAAGGTCGACCCAGTTTCAAAATGGACTGGGTTCCAAAGACAAACTGATCCCACCCTATGTCGGAGCAGCTATGGAGGCATATCATCAGACTTCAGTTTGTTGATAGTGGTTGTTCCTGGCATATGATTGGGGACATCTCTCAACTGTACAACATTCAGACCTTTGTTGAGAGTATGTGTCCTTTTGCGGGAAAGGAAGAAAGGAAAAGATCACAAATGGGGTTAGTGCTTAATGACATGAAGAATTTTCGGATCTGTTTTGAGATTATGCTTGCTGTTCTCAGACCTTCTGAATGCAGATTCAATCAGTGAATTACGGTTTGCGTTTTCTTCTCTATACTCCTGAGTTTTTCTTAAGCTGATTCGCTTTAAAGACTAATTTTTGTTTTAGGATAGTTTAAATTTGCGCATTTACTTTCGTTTCTCTCCTATGCACAAATTTAGGGGGAGAAATAAAAAAAAACAAAACAGAAATTAGAAAATTTTAAAAAATCCAAAAACATTAGAAAATCAGAAAATCAAAAATGTGGTGTTAATGGAATGTGCTTGCAGGAGATGTTTTGGGAAATGAAATTAGCATGTGATAACGGGCAATATGAATCGGCGTAACGTACCTAAGTTGAATCGTCTACGCTCTGTGTTCGACGTGCTGGTAGGCACAAAAGATTTTAAATGGACTTAACTACGCAGAGTTGAACCTAATGAATTTAAGCACTTGACAAACTTTGACCTAGTTAGATCCGCTTAACCTGATGTCACGACGCTCGGAAGGTTGAGCAGGGAGATATACATGGGAATCTACCGGTCACATTAAATAACCCGTATCTAGAACTGTGGATTCACTTTTCCTCGATGTGCGGATTTTGTCCTTAATTCCGGTTGGATGGGGCGACTGGTAAATTCCGATAAATTAGGTCTGTAGAATATCATTTTCTTGCTTTCCGTCTGTTAGCCATATGTTGTCTCCTTTGCGTGACTTCCAATCCGACCTGGTACACGACATATGCAACTCTATTTCTCTCATCTGTTAGCCATATGTCGTCTCCTTTGCGTGACTTCCAATCCGACCTGGTACATAGCATATGCAACCTTCTACTTCTCAACCCCTCTGAAACAATAAGTAATAGAATTCTGAATTTATCCTCTCCCTGTATGGTTTTCTGCTCACCCGGTGTAAGGAGTACTCTGGAAGTTCTTGATGGCTGGGGCATATCAGGAAGCGGAAAACATGTTCTAGTACATTTAAAATTGAACACATACAGATTGTCTGTAGATCTCGCTGCTCGATTTAGGTGGACAACAATATCCCTGGTTGTAGTCAGTTAAATGGCCATAAGAAAATTTTATTTAATAATTAGGGCCAATCATGGTAATAAAGTTACAATTAGATATATGCATGTATCATGTCATTGGTAAATTGTCGAAAATTGTCACAAATTTTTCGTGTTTAAGTGGACCACAATACCGGCGATCGATCAAACGAAGATGTGAAGATAAGGGTACCGACAAGTGGAGTAAGGCTGTCCAACAACTTTGATCCCAAATTACTCTTAAAGTTAGATATCATTTTTGTTTTTTTTTTTTTTTTTGTGAAGTTTGTTCATAGTGTTCTTCTAATTTAAATATAAGGGGGAGAATTAAAAAAAGAATTAAAAAAAAATCAAACAAAAATTAGAAAATTCAAAATTCAAAAATATTTTTATTTCTTGTTCAGAAAAATCAAAAATCCAAAAATATTTTTTTGTTTCTATTTTAATTTGTGTGCTAAGTTTTCTGTTAGTTTTGTTATGTCTTGAAAAGTGATTTCAGGTGTAGATGAGACTCATGAAGTTTGTGTCGAAGATTTTTGAGTCAAGGCTTCGTCCGTGAGCATCAAAGAACTCTCATTCAAAGGAGCAAGAAATGAAGATTATTCTTTCAACATTCAATCCTTCAACCCAGAAGCAAGGTGAAGCTGAAATTGAAGATTATTTGTCAGATTGCATTGAAGCCTCCTCAATCAGTCTGCTGCTATCTTAAACCTGCTGAAGTGATCCAGAAGATTTGTTCTCTCTGAAGATTCTCAAGCTAAAAGCGTTATCTTTCACGAATCAGTACAAGAAGCCTCCTCATCCAATGTGCGTTCAATGTCAAATCTTGAAGAAAAGCTCAAGTGCTCAAGATGAAGTCATTCATTGAAGATTCATATGTTCATCCTGATGTTGTGAAGAAATCGAAGGTTAAAGCTGAAGCCAAGCTCCCATTGAAGATTGACAAGAAGAGCCAACTACTTTTTAGGGGGAGCTTGTTGGGTCATTAAGAAAAGAAAGCTATAAACCAAGGGGGAGATTTTTGGGTCAAAATATGGTTTATACTTTGCTTTTCTGGGCAAATGTATTTTTCTGTAATATTTTTGGAGTTTACGGTTGAGTTTACGGCCGTAAACACCTTACGGTCGTAAACCCATTTACGGCCTATGTCCACCAAGCCCATGTTGCCCTTGTGTATATATAGGTGTTAGGGGTGAGGAGTAGAGAATGATGAACGAGAAAAGAGAGTTTATGGCCGAGAGAAGAGAGAAACTAGAGAGCATTTTGTGTGTGAATCTTTTGTATCTGGAACTTTAATTCTAATCAATTCATACAAAGATTCATATTCTTCTTCTTCTTCTTCTCTTCTATTTGATCTAACATCATCCGTTTGATTGGGATTCCGCACCATCAAACGGATTTAATTGATACACAGGCAAATTAGGGACTTACAGTTATTCTAGTTGATTAATTTCAAGTTTTAAAAGAGACCGAGAGAACCAAGAGTTATTGAGAGTCTTATTTATGAGACTATTAATCAATATAGTGTGCATTGAAGATTCATCTTTGTGTTCATATTCCATACCTATGATTTGTGGCATTCACTTGATTGGAATTCTGCACCAATCTAGTGATTTAGATTAATACCTAGATCATGGTTTTACAATTGGTATCAGAGCAAGAATTAGTATCAATTGAATTGGCAAAATATTAAACGTTTCTTGGAGTTTTGCTTGGAGTTTTTGGTGTTTTTGAGTTCTTTGTGACGAAGATTATTGATGTTGTTCTTCACTACATTAGAGACTTTGATCGAGATTGGTCTTGATAAATTACCAATTTCATGTTTCTGGTATTTTTGGACGTTTTTGGTCAGTTCTGGACATTTTCGGCGGCAAACTTCAAGTTCTTGGTCAGGTTTAGGAGTTTTCAAAGTACGTTGCTATTTTTGAGGAAGGTGTAAAAATATCAATCATTGAAAATTATGCATTCTTTATTTAGTGATTCTACCAAAAACGATAATTTGAAAGATAAATAATCATAACATTTAAAACTTTCACTGGTTTTAAAAGAAAAGAAGAAACATATGAAAATGTGTTCTTTCGCATATATTTTATGGATTTAGAAAAATTATAAGAACAAGGGTAGTCACCTTGTGTATTAATTGTAAGGAAAAAGCAATGAAAATTACATTTTAAATCAAGTTTCCGAACTTAGAACAAAAGAGTGAATGTAAATAAGGATCACTAGTTTATAGTAGATTTCAAAATAAAAATAAGATGTATATGATAAAAGGCGTAATTGAATATATCAAAGTTGACTAAATCAAAATTATGCCACGTATTAATCGCTCAAAATGAAAGGGTAGACTTCTAGTCTTTATGTATACAAACATGATACCAGGAGAAGCAAAATAGACAGAACAAAGTTAGATAATGTATTATGTTATTATTATGGGCGCGCAAGATCTAAAATCAGAAGGAGAGCTAGAAATCAAGTTTGGGCGAAAGAAAAAGGAGGATAGAGGCGACAATTATTGCTATTGTTAAAATTATAAGAACAATACCTATAGGTAGATTTAAAACCAGGTTGAGATATATTTCAAACTTCAATATTTGATGGATATTGATGATTAAATAGACATGTGGGAGTTTTAATATGTTTGCTAAGGATTGCTAAAAATTCATAAGTTATCTATCAAGTTAAACTTCATTTGTGAAAAAGAAGAAACCCTACAAATGACAATTGAAAATCTGATACTTTTGACTTTTTAGACTGAAGTCCAACAATGATTAAAATGGATAAGGTAAAGACTCAATATATTTAGAAGAATAATTATGAGTGTATCATTGGAAATTTAAAAGTGAACACTAAGTTTTCAAATGCTATACATTCTAAAAACTTTATAGATTATAAACTATATTGAAGCAAAGTACACAAATAAGGTATGTTTTGAAATACAATCATTAGAGATGTCTTATAAACATGTTTGAAGTAGAAATTTGCATAAATATCATTCTAGGTTTTGAGAAAACACATTAAAGTAAATTACAATGTCTAAATGAGAAAGTTGTTAAAAGTGTCAAAACAAAAGTGTTTTGAAGATTCGATGAAACTTTTTCACATAATATGAACTTCAATGTCATATGTTTAAATTTTATAGCATAGGGTTTAAGCACTTTTATAAAAGAAAATATCTCTAAGTTTTTCGAAAACGTGCCAAAATGGTAAGAAACATTTAAAATGGTTTATTTGCCCTTAAAAGCACATTTATCCATTGAATTGGATTGGAAATGAAAATGAAATAGCAAGATTAAAACAAATATTGGCTAAATTAAGTTTTGAAGAAAAGTGCTAAGTTAAAGCAAGTTGTCAAAAGATTTTTAGCGAGAATATGACTTACATTGTTAGGAAAGGTCGAATAAGTTGTATGAAGTGGTTATAAAATATTTTAACGATGAGAAGTAAAACCGATGAATCGAAATAACTTTTCGATGGAAGATTAAGAAGTAAGGAGAAAGTGTGTTAGTGTAGTTGATCGTACCTAAATACTAAGGCGAGTACAAAGCGAGTATAAGGCGAGTGCCGATGTCTTTCCCCCAAAATAAAGGAAAAAAAAATTGTTTGAAAAACATTTTATGGTCTCAATGCAGTTTACGACCTTTTATAGAGGTTAAAGGTATATCCTATGTTAACTTTTAAGCCCAAGGTGGGAACAAACTAGAGCTAAATCATAGTGTAGAAAGAAGGTCTCGCGTATCAGTAGCAATGGGTTAAACCTCTGTGTCTCCTCGTGAGTCGAGTCAGGAATGCTTGCCAATGGTATCCAAGTGATTACTAGTGACGACTCATCTACCTCCTTACGTAATGCTCCAATTCTCATCCGTGTCGGTATCGGAACGTTTTCTTATTTGTAACTCTAGTACGAAGACGATGAAGAAGTATTGAGGAATAATTGGTATAGGTTTCGACTTAAGATTATTACTAGTGTATATCTAGCTACTAATCTTACATCTAAAGTCAATCGCTACCGAGGAATACCCATTCTCAGTACTAAGTGCATTGCTCCTAGAGTGGCTAGTGATATAACCTAAGTGGTTAACTTAGCACTTGATAAGGGATAAGAGTATTTCTAAATAAGACATTGTGGTAAAATTGCACTTAGCTTCTAAGTGTACCTAGATGAATTCTTATAATATGCAATGCTCGTACGCACACCGAAAAATTTTATTTTTCAAAAGTTTAAGCTGAAAATCCTTTTGAACATAATTCTACTATAACCGTTTCAAGCCTCGCATTAAGTTTCCTTAATTAAGCATAGTTGGCCAGGCTATACTTAATTAGATTCCAATAATGTGTACTCGAATTAGTTATACTAGTAGTATGTTCAGTATTTCAAAAACTTTTTGAATTTTTTTTGGCTATAGTTGGGGTTCTCCAAAGGAAAACCGGTATTCTCTATAACCTTTGGCTCTGATACCATTTCTGTCACACCCCGCTAAAGCGGAAACATGGGGCGTTGTAGTACAAAGGGTTTCATAGCAAAAGTTAAAAGACAACACCAACATTACCAATTTACAATAGGTTTGAACAACTTTTAAAAGAATTACAATGTAAATTGAAATACAACACATGCGAATGCTCCTAAAAGTGATGTGTCCCTAAGTGCCATTTACTTGATGATTACTGAAAAAGCATGTAAAACGAGCGTCAACTATAAAAATAGTTTGTGAGTACTCGCCGATTAAAATAATAATATTGTTTTCATGAATCGAAATCAAGTTTTGACAAAAGTTTCCATAAATGAAAATATATTGTTAAAATGAGTAATCAAGTTCATTACAATAATTAATAAACAACTTTATTGCCATAATTAATAACAATTTGTGTATGTGTATGAGCAAACAATGAGTTCACAACCAAGCCTATGACTTATGCTCTATCAAGATCTATGCTTATCGTTCCATAGATTATATGGTATCATGCACTCAAAGCAATCGGGCGAGTGAGGAGTTGTCAATTCCTAATAGCACGATCCATAATGACCATTAGCTCAAAGAGTTAATGGTTGAATTAAAATCTAAGGGAAGGGACTTAAGACGATAAGGCATATGTTTCAAGATGCATAAACATACATATCAAGATATAGCAAAATATAGCAATCAAGTTTGATACAAATCAATTTAAATACAACGAACAATAAATAGATTTTCGGACATGCTTTTCCACCCTAAAACATCTAAAAACCGAAAATAGGGGAATGCATGAATACTCACAATATGTATTGAGATGATGCAAATGGTGCCTTGAACTACACTCCACTCGTACCACTATCGTTTTCCTACAATAATGGTCTTCACTAGTTAGTCTCTAATCGAAATCTAACACTAGTATACTTACTATTAAAATACAATTATGTCAATATTGTGTCAAAATTTAATATTAATAAGTTACAAATATTTTTCTGTGAAAATTAAATTTCAATGAATCAATTGTTATATAAAAATTTAAGTGGAAAATTTCTCATTATTGAATTGCTAATATTTAACATTTTAGGAGGTGTTCCAATGATTAAATATTTAAAAACCAAGTCAATTTAGTTCTAAAAATTCCCAACCTTTGCATTTCAATTTTAATTGGATTCAAAGACCTTACCATAAATTTCCCTGAATTTTTGATTTGTCTAACTATTTTTCACCATTTTAATTTCTTAAATGATCGTAAAAACATGGAATTATAAAAAATTCTTATAATTTTTTTGTAACTGTTTTACATTGTACATAATCTGTGAAAAATAATAGAATGTGTTTTTAAATAGTTGAACATGACTTTTCTGATTTTTGTGTATTTATTCTATCAAAATAGAGATAAATAGAAAACAGTTTCTAAAATTACCCAAACATTTTGTACTTGTGTTATTAGATATATATACAAACTGAGAAAAATATAATAGTTGGTTTCCATGCAGTTTAGATATTTTTCTTGATTTTATTCACTTAAATAATCATTAATTCGTGAATAATTATTAAAATTCTAAAGTAAATTACCAAAATTATTGTAAACTTCATTGAAAGTGTACATAATCTGGAAAAAAATACCAATGGTGATTTTTATATAGTGTAATCATATTTTGTGGATTTAAGTTTATTTAATCTTAGAAAATACGGGAAAAAAGTATACTGAATAGAAAAATCATCAATACTTTTATTTAGCGTTTTAATACATTTTATGGTCTAATGTTAAATTTTCATGAATTTTGGATGAGTAAAACTATTTTTCCAATTATTAGTCCCTTATAAATACCAAAATCGGGGAAAAATAGGTATGCATTATAAAAAAATTCGACAATTATTTTTCTGAGTCTTCCACATAGGGTAGGAGCCTCAAAGATTATTAGATAGACTTTTCAAATTCCTTAAAGTGGTTTTTTTGATTTATTTAAATAAAAAAAATCAAAACCATATCAAACAACAACAAAAATTGATGAAACTCACTGAGATGTCATCATTCACTTTAGGGGTCATCCACAAATTTAACTAGGATTTATAGACCTCAGAAATTATTTTATATGAATTATTTTCCTATTTTCTTGCAATAGTTATAATAATTCGAGAAAAATGAATTATTTTCTGAAAATTTGTAGAACATCTCATTATGTTGATGAAATTCTGGGGAAAATCGGATTTGGTCAGAAAAGAAGTTTTAGATATTTATTTGGGAATAAATCATTTATGAACCTATTTGAATGCTTTTTAACAACAAACAATGATAATCAAGCCTCTAAGGTTGAAGATCATCACATGCATGTTGGTTTTTGGGTGAAATAATATCACCATAATCATAAAAATCATGGTTATGAACATACATGTGAATAATCTAAAAAAAAGTGTTTATGGAGAAGAATAAATAGTAAAACTTGAAGGAATAATGAAGTAGAAATCGATATTACCTTCAAGAACACCACAATATGATGAATATTTCAAGTTTGAGGAGTGTTATTGGGTTTGTTTTCTGGAAAATTTCGTTGTTCTTAGGGGGAGGAAGAGAGAAAATGTGTGTGAGAGTGTGAAAAAGAAATGATGTGTTAGAAAAGGAGATATGATTTATATTTTTAGGGAAATAGAGTATTAGGATTTTCAAGTAAGAGAGAGAGGAGAGATGTCTGACATTTTTGCGGTATAATACTCTCTTTCTCTTTTTCTTTTATAAAAAATTCAATTCTTTTATAAAAATATTAAACTTTTTTATAAAATATACACCCTAACCTACTTTTTATTCACGAAACCTTGATTTTTGATTTATAAATTAAGGGTAAATGTAAATGAGTTAAATTTTATATTCCTTGAATGCATTTTCATAATTTTAATTATTATAAAAACAAATTATAAGGTTCATAACTATTTTATAGAATTTTTAGGGTTAAATTTTATAAATTTAGATTTTTGGGGCATTTAGGGTTTTTGAGAGTTTGTAAATCTTTGGATATTGAAATAAATAGAATCTTTGAGACTTTAAACTATATTAGAGTTTCATAACTCTTATTCAAATTAGAAATAATGTTTGTAATTTATTTTTATTGGTTGGCATTCTATGTAGTGATTCTGAGATTCAAGCGAAATTCCGGAATCAAGTATACTAGTCATAGTTTTCAACTTTAACTTAAGTTCCTATGAGACTCGGACCTAATTTATACCACTAGGTCAAGTGCATGACATGTGTATATGATTCATGAAAAGGTGTTCGAGTCAAAGAGTGACCCGCATATGGATAATCACTACAGTTAAGTAGTTGTAGAATTTGCATATCAATATGAAATCTAAGTACACTGTCCATCGTTTCTAATTGTTTCCAAGTTTCTAGTAGGTTATAACTTAGCTTCTAGTTACTAAGTCTAGTATGTGTCATGCCTATAGGTGCAACTAAGTTTAGTCAAATCTAGAACCGACTCCAATTTTGATGGTTGTCACAATTTTTGTGTATCTTTAGGTCCAAAAAACCCAATTTGATTTATATCATAAATCAATGCATAAGCTCAAATTTTAGCTTAAGAGATTAGTGAAAGTACCCGTATATATCATGTAAATATCACTATAAAATCCATTTTCCTCTGATAAAGTCCTGATAACCTGCTATCATAAAAAAGAAAACAGATAACCAAGCATAAAGTAAGTAGTATGGGTATGTGTTATGGGGGGGGGGGGGAGGGAGGGAGGTCTAGAAAACTGATAATCAAATAGGAGGAGATAATGAAGCTACATAGGTACAATCTTTGTCAGCAAATGCTAATACGAAAAGTTGTTTGAAATTCATTATTAACGAAACACTAGAATATTCTTTCTTTTAGGCATTTCATCAAACACCTATTAGGAATCATCATAAAAACATCAGTTTCTTCACCGCTTTTATCATTTACCAGTTGCAAGCGTAAAGCAATGACCTTGATATTTAACAAAAATTTATTTGATTTCTAATAAAAAGATATTTTCTTTTTTGATGAACATGTTACAGTAACAAAAAAAGTAACAACAATAATAAGAAGCAATAAAATTATAATCAATTAGATTTCTTACAAACCTATAACCTGGTTTTTTGAAAATAAT